>NW_027264124.1:0-17500 GCF_036320965.1 Panulirus ornatus | reverse complement strand
GAGAGAGAGAGAGAGAGAGAGAGAGAGAGAGAGAGAGAGAGAGAGAGAGAGAGAGAGAGAGAGAGAGAGAGAGAGAGAGAGAGAGAGAGAGAGAGAGAGAGAGAGAGAGAGAGAGAGAGAGAGAGCGGTTTGGGACGAGAGTCAGGCTGGACAGGAAAGAGAAGCTTGGGACGAGAGTCAGACGTGACTGGAGAGTGAGCCTTGGTATGAGAGTCACAGGTAGGACACGACAGAGAGGCTTGGGACGAGAGTTACAGGCAGGACAGGAGAGAGAGGCTTGGAACGAGTTTCAGAAAGGACAGAAGAGAGAGGATTTGGGCGTGAATCAGTCAGGACACGAAAGAGAGGCTTGGGACGAGAGTCAGGCAGGACGTGAGAGATATGCTTAAGACAAGAGTCAGGCAGGAGAGGAGAAAGAGACTTCGGACGAGAATCAGGCAGGACAGGAGAGATAGTCTTGGGACGGGAGTCAGGCAGGACAGGGGAGAGTGTCTTTGGACTAGATTCAGGCAGGACAGGAGAGAGAGTCTTGGGACGAGAGTCAGGCAGGACAGGAGAAAGACTCTTGAGACGAGACTCAGGAAGGACAGGAGAGATAGTCTTAGGAAGAGAGTCAGGCAGGACAGGAGAGAGAAGCTTCGGACGAAAGTCAAGCAAGACAGGAGAAAGAGTAGTGAGACGAGAATCAGGCTGGACATGAGAGAGAGAGAGAGAGAGAGAGAGAGAGAGAGAGAGAGAGAGAGAGAGAGAGAGAGAGAGAGAGAGAGAGAGAGAGAGAGAGAGAGAGAGAGAGAGAGAGAGAGAGAGAGAGAGAGAGAGCGGCTTGGGACGAGAGTCAGGCTGGACAGGAAAGAGAAGCTTGGGACGAGAGTCAGACGTGACTGGAGAGTGAGCCTTGGGACGAGAGTCACAGGTAGGACACGACAGAGAGGCTTGGGACGAGAGTTACAGGCAGGACAGGAGAGAGAGGCTTGGAACGAGTTTCAGGAAGGACAGAAGAGAGAGGATTTGGGCGTGAATCAGTCAGGACACGAAAGAGAGGCTTGGGACGAGAGTCAGGCAGGACGTGAGAGATATACTTAAGACAAGAGTCAGGCAGGACAGGGGAGAGTGTCTTTGGACTAGATTCAGGCAGGACAGGAGAGAAAGTCTTGGGACGAGAGTCAGGCAGGACAGGAGAAAGACTCTTGAGACGAGACTCAGGAAGGACAGGAGAGATAGTCTTAGGAAGAGAGTCAGGCAGGACAGGAGAGAGAAGATTCGGGCGAAAGTCAAGCAAGACAGGAGAAAGAGTAGTGAGACGAGAATCAGGCTGGACATGAGAGAGAGAGAGAGAGAGAGAGAGAGAGAGAGAGAGAGAGAGAGAGAGAGAGAGAGAGAGAGAGAGAGAGAGAGAGAGAGAGAGAGAGAGAGAGAGAGAGAGAGAGAGAGAGAGAGAGAGAGAGAGATAGAGAGAGAGAGAGAGAAGTGCTTGGGACGAGAGTCAGGCAGGGCAGGAGAGGCCTGGGACAATAGTCATGACGGACATGATAGAGAGAGAGGGGATTGGGACGAGAGTCAGGCTGGACAGGAAAGATAGGCTTGGGACGAGAATCAGATATGACAGGAGAGTGAGACTTGGGACGAGAGTCACAGGCAGGACAAGAGAGAGAGGCTTGGGACGAGAGTCATTCAGGACAGGAGAGATATGCATGGGAAGAGAGTCAGGCAGGACAGGAGAGAGAGGCTTGGGATTAGAGTCAGGCAGGACAGGAGAGAAAGTCTTGGGAGGAGAGTACGACAGGATACGAGAGAGAGTCTTGGGACGAGAGTCAGTCAGGACAGGAGAGAGAGGCTTGGGACAAGAATCAGGCTAGACATGAGAGAGCGAGGGGCTTGGGACGAGAGTTACGCTTGACAGGTAACAGAGGCTTAGGAGGAGAGTCAGACATTGCAGGAGAGAGAGGCTTGGGACGATAGTCAGACAGAAGAGGAAAGAGATTCTTGAGATGAGAGTCAGGCAGGACAAGCGAGGGAGGCTGAGGACGAGAGTCAGTCAGGACATGAAAGAGATGCTTCAGACGAGAGTAATGCAGGACAGGAGATAGAGGCGTGAGACGAGAATCAGGCTGGACATGAGAGAGAGAAGAGGGGGGCTTCGGACGAGAGTCAGACAGGACAGGAGAGAGAGGCTTGGGACGAGAGTCAGGCAAGACAGGAGAGAGAGAGACTTGAGGAGAAAGTCAGCCAGGATAGAAGAGAGAGACGCTTGGGACGAGAGTCAGGCAGAACAGGAGAGAGAGGATTTGAAAGAGAGTCAGGAAGGACAATAGAGAGAGGCTTGGAAGGAGAGTCATGCAGGAGAGGAGAGAGAAGCTTTGGACGAGAGTGAGGCTGGACATAAGAGAGAGGCTCAAGACGAGAGGGGGGGGGGGGGGGGGGGGGGGGGGGGGGGGGGGGGGGGGGGGGGGGGTACGGGAATGGAGAGTGAGAGAGAGAGAGAGAGAGAGGATGAGAGAGAGGGGAGAGAGAGGGGAGAGAGAGAGATGAGAATGAGAAAAGATGAGAGAGAGAGAGAGGGGAAGGGAGGAGATGAATGAGAGGGAGAGAAGAGAGAGGAGAGAGAGCGGTTTGGGACGAGAGTCAGGCTGGACAGGAAAGAGAAGCTTGGGACAAAGAGTCAACGTGACTGGAGAGTGAGCTTGGAAATGAGAGTCAAGGTAGGACACGACAGAGAGGCTTGGGACGAGAGTTACGGCAGGACAGGAAGAGAGAGGCTTGGAACGAGTTTCAGAAAGGACAGAAGAGAGAGGATTTGGGCGTGAATCAGTCAGGACACGAAAGAGAGGTTTGGGGACGAGAGTCAGGCAGGACGTGAAAAGATATGTTAAGACAAGAGTCAGGCAGGAGAGGAGAAAGAGATTCGGAGACGAGAATCAGGCAGGACAGGAGAGATAGTCTTGGGACGGGAGTCAGGCAGGACGGGGGGAAAGAGTGTCTTTGGACTAGATTCAGGCAGGACAGGAGAGAGAGTTTGGGCAAAAGTCAGGCAGGACAGGGAAAGGACTCTTGAGACGAGACTCAGGAAGGACAGGAGAGATGTCTTAGGAAGAGAGTAAAGGCAGGACAGGAGAAAAGAAGTTCGGACGAAAGTCAAGCAAGACAGGAGAAGAGTAGTGAACGAGATCAGGCTGGACATGAGAGAGGGGAGAGAGAGGTTTAGAGGGGGAGAGAGAGAGAGGAGGAGAGAGAAGGAGGAGAGAGAGAGAGAAGAGAGAGAGAGAGATAGAGAGAGAGAGAGAGACGAGAGAGAGAGAGAGCGGTTGGGACGAGAGTCAGGCTGGACAGGAAAGAGAAGCTTGGGACGAGAGTCAAGACGTGATTTGGAGAGTGAGCCATTGGGACGAGAGTCACGGTAGACACGACAGAGAGGCTTGGACGGGGAGTTAAAGGCAGGCCCAGGAGAGAAAAGGGCTTGGAACGAGTTTCAAGGAAGGACAAAAGAGAGGGATTTGGGCGTGAATCAGTCAGGACAACGAAAGAGAGGCTTGGGACGAGAGTCAGGCAGGACGTGAGAGATATACTTAAGACACAGAGGCAAGGCACGGACAGGGGAGGTTTGTCTTTTTGGACTAGATTCAGGCAGGACAGGGAGAGAAGTCTTGGGACGAGAGTCAGGCAGGACAGGAGAAAGACTCTTGAGACGAGATCAGGAAGGACAGGAGAGATAGTCTTAGGAAGAGAGTCAGGCAGGACAGGAGAGAGAAGATTCGGGCGAAAGTCAAGCAAGACAGGAGAAAGGATTTAGTGGGGGACGAGAATCAGGCTGGACATGAGAGAGAGAGAGAGAGAGAGAGAGAGGGGAGAGAGAGAGAGAGAGAGAGAGGAAAGAGGAGAGAGAGAAGAGAGAGAGAGAGAGAGACGAAGGAGAGAGAGAGAGAGAGAGAGAGGAGAGAAGAGGAAAAGAGATAGAGAGAGAAAAGAGAGAAGTGCTTGGGACGAGAGTCAGGCAGGGCAGGAGAGGCCTGGGGCAATAGTCAGACGGAATGTAGAGAGAGAGGGGATTGGACGAGAGTCGGGGGCTGGACAGGAAAGATAGGTTGGGACGAGAATCAGATATGACAGGAGAGGTGGGGATTTGGGGACGAGAGTCACAGGCAGGACAAAAAGAGAGAGGGCTTGGGACGAGAGTCATTCAGGACAGGAGAGATATGCAGGGGAAGAGAGTCAGGCAGGACGGAGAGAGAGGCTTGGGATTAGAGTCAGGCAGGACAGGAGAGAAAGTCTTGGGAGGAGAGTACGACAGGATACGAGAGAGAGTCTTGGGACGAGAGTCAGTCAGGACAGGAGAGAGAGGCTTGGGACAAGAATCAGGCTGACATGAGAGAGCGAGGGGCTTGGGACGAGATTTTACGCTTGACAGGTAACAGAGGCTTAGGAGGAGAGTCAGACATTGCAGGAGAGAGAGGCTTGGGACGATAGTCAGACAGAGAGGAAAGAGATTCTTGAGATGAGAGTCAGGCAGGACAAGCGAGGGAGGCTGAGGACGAGAGTCAGTCAGGATATGAAAGAGATGCTTCAGACGAGAGTAAGGCTGGACAGGAGATAGAGGCGTGAGACGAGAATAGGCTGGACATGAGAGAGAGAAGAGGGGGGCTTCGGACGAGAGTCAGGCAGGACAGGAGAGAGAGGCTTGGGACGAGAGTCAGGCAAGACAGGAGAGAGAGAGACTTGAGGAGAAAGTCAGGCGGATAGGAGAGAGAGACTCTTGGGACGAGAGTCAGGCAGAACAGGAGAGAGAGGATTTGAAGAGAGTCAGGAAGGACATAGAGAGAGGTTGGAAGGAGGAGTCATGCAGGAGAGGAGAGAGAGCTTTGGACGAGAGTGAGGCTGGACATAAGAGAGAGGCTCAAGACGAGAGTCAGGAAGGAGAGAGAGAGAGGTTGGGACGAGAGTCAGGCAGGATAGAAGAGAGAGGCTTGGGACGAGATTCAGGCTGGACAGGAGAGGCTTGGAGAGAGTAGCTACGGAACAGGGCTTGAAGTCGTTAAGAGAAGGGGGAGAGAAAGAGAGGAAAGGAGAGAGAGAGAGAGGAGAATAGGAGAGAGAGAGAAGAGAGAGAAGAGAGAGAGAGAGGGAGAGAGAAGCTGACAGAGAGGAGGAGGGGCTGGACAGTCAGACGGACAGTGAGAGAGGTTGGGCGAGAGTCAGGCGGATGGAAAGAGAGCTAGGCGAAGAGAAGGATGGAGAGAGAGCTTGGACGAGAGTCAAGGCAGAAAGGAGAGGAGGATTGGAGAGAGTCGGAGGAAGAGAGAGGTGGAAGGAGAGTAGCAGAGAGGAAGAGAGTGGAGAGAGAGGCTGGGATAGAGATAGAGAGAGAGTAGGAAGGAGAGAGAGCTTGGGAGAGCGAGGACAGGGAGTACGAGAGGGCTTGGGACGAGTGTCAGCATGGAAGGAGAGAGAGGATTGGGAGGAAGATCAGGCTAGACTGGAGACGAGGCTTGGGCGAGAGTAGCTTGACAGGTGAAGAGAGAGGAGGTTGGGAGGAGAGTGAGAAAGAGGGAGGAGAGGGGAGAAGAGGAAGATGAAGAAAGATTGAGAGGAGAGAGGGAGAGAAAGGCAGAGGAGAGGTTGGAGGAGAGAGAGAGGGAGAGAGATGCTTTGGACGAAGTAGCGGAAGGAGGAAGATGGGTGAGAAGACTGAGAGATAGCTGGAATGAGAGTAGGAAGAGAGAGGGCTTGGACGAGAGTAGAGCAGGACAGGAGAGAGAAGCTTGGAAGAGAGTCAGAAGGACAGGAGAGAGAGAGATGGGGAAATCGCAGGATAGAAAGAGGAGAGCTGGACGAGAGTCAGCAGAAAGGAGAGATGGTTTAGAAAGAGAGGCAGGAAGGAGAAAGATGAGAGGCTTGGAAGGAGAGTGCATGGCAGGAGCAGAGGACGGGAAGAGCTTTGGAAGATGTGGAGGAAGTAGAGAGGAGAGGTAGGGACGAGAGTCAGGGAAGTGAGAGAGAGGGATGAGAGCTCAGAAGGTACAGGAGAGAGTAGGAGGGAGAGACAGGGCAGGACAGAAGAGAGGCTTGGAGGAGAGCAGCAAGGGAGAAGAGCTAGAGACGGAATAGGTACAGTGAAGAGAGAGAGAGAGAGAGGAGAGAGAAGGAGAGAGGGAGGAGAGAGGAGGAGAGAGAGAGAGTAGGAGGAAGGAGAGAGAGAGGGAGAGTAGGAGAGAGAGAGAGAGGCGGTTTGGGACGAGAGTCAGGGGACAGGAAAGAAAGCTTGGAACGAGAGTCAGCGTGACTGGAGAGTGAGCTTGGGACGAAGTCACAGCGTGGACACGACAGAGAGGTTGGAGGAGTTACAGGCAGGACAGGAGAGGAGGAGGACTTGGAAGAGAGTTGAGAGGAGAGGTTAGGGAAAGAGAGGGAAGAGAGAGAGTTTGGGGTGAAAGTCAGGAACGAAAGAGAGGCTTGGGACGAGAGGTAGAGAGGAGTGAGGAGATAGCTTAAGACGAGAGTCAGGCAGGACAGGAGAAAGAGACTTCGGACGAGAATCAGGCAAGGACAGGAGAGATAGTTTGGGACGGGAGTCAGGCAGGACAGGGGAGAGTGTCTTTGGACTAGATTCAGGCAGGAGAGGAGAGAGGTCTTGGGACGAGAGTCAGGCAGGACAGAGAGAAGATTGAGACGAGACGGTAGGACAGGAGAGATTAGTCTTGAGGAGGGTAGAGCAGAGGACAGGAGAGAGAAGCTTGGGACGAAAGCAAGATAGACAGGGAAAGAGCTAGTGAGACGAGAATCAGGCTGGACAGAGAGAGAGAGAGAGAGGAGAGAGAGGTTGGGAGTATGAGAGGAGAGAGAGATGGGAGAGAGAGAGCAGAAGAGGAGAGGAGAGAGAGGGGAGAGAGAGGTAGGAGAGAGAGAGGAGAGAGAGAGGGAGAGGGAGAGAAGGCTGGGACGAGAGTCAGGCAGGACTAGGAGAGGCCTGGGACAATAGTCATGCGGACATGTAGGAGAGAGGGGATTGTAACGAGATTCAGGCTGGACAGGGAAGAGGAGGCTTGGGACGAGAGTCAGATATGACAGGAGAGTGAGATGGAGAGAGATCACAGGCAGGACAAGAGAAGAGAGGCTTGGGAGAGAGTCATTTAGGGACAGGAGAGAGCAGGGGAAGAGAGTCAGGCAGGAAGGGAGAGAGGCTTGGGATAGTAGCAGGGACAGGAGAGAAAGTCTTGGAGGAGAGTACGACGGATACGAGAGAGAGTCTTGGGCAGAGTCAGTCAGGGACAGGAGAGAGAGGCTTGGGACAAGAATAGGCTAGACATGAGAGACGAGGGGCTTGGGACGAGAGTTACGTTGACAGGAACAGGAGGGCTTAGGAGGAGACGTCAGGCAGGAGAGAGAGGCTTGGGACGATAGAGACAGAAGAGGAAAGAGATTCTTGAGATGAGAGTCAGGCGGACAAGCGAGGGAGGCTGAGGACGAGAGTCAGTCAGGATAGAAAGAGATGCTTCACGAGAGTAAGGCTGGACAGGAATGAGGCGTGAGACGAGAATCAGGCTGGACATGAGAGAGAGAAGAGGGGGGCTTCGGACGCGAGTCAGGCAGGACAGGAGAGAGAGGCTTGGGACGAGAGTCAGGCAAGACAGGAGAGAGAGAGACTTGAGGAGAAAGTCAGGCAGGATAGGAGAGAGAGACTCTTGGGACGAGAGTCAGGCAGAACAGGAGAGAGAGGATTTGAAAGAGAGTCAGGAAGGACAATAGAGAGAGGCTTGGAAGGAGAGTCATGCAGGAGAGGAGAGAGAAGCTTTGGACGAGAGTGAGGCTGGACATAAGAGAGAGGCTCAAGACGAGAGTCAGGAAGGAGAGGAGAGAGAGGTTGGGACGAGAGTCAGGCAGGATAGAAGAGAGAGGCTTGGGACGAGATTCAGGCTGGACAGGAGAGAGAGGCTTGGGAAGAGAGTCAGGCAGTACAGGAGACAGAGGCTTGGGACAATAGTCAAGCTGTACATGAGAGAGAGAGAGAGAGAGAGAGAGAGAGAGAGAGAGAGAGAGAGAGAGAGAGAGAGAGAGAGAGAGAGAGAGAGAGAGAGAGAGAGAGAGAGAGAGAGAGAGAGAGAGAGAGAGAGAAGTGCTTGGGACGAGAGTCAGGCAGGGCAGGAGAGGCCTGGGACAATAGTCATGACGGACATGATAGAGAGAGAGGGGATTGGGACGAGAGTCAGGCTGGACAGGAAAGATAGGCTTGGGACGAGAATCAGATATGACAGGAGAGTGAGACTTGGGACGAGAGTCACAGGCAGGACAAGAGAGAGAGGCTTGGGACGAGAGTCATTCAGGACAGGAGAGATATGCATGGGAAGAGAGTCAGGCAGGACAGGAGAGAGAGGCTTGGGATTAGAGTCAGGTAGGACAGGAGAGAAAGTCTTGGGAGGAGAGTACGACAGGATACGAGAGAGAGTCTTGGGACGAGTGTCAGTCAGGACAGGAGAGAGAGGCTTGGGACAAGAATCAGGCTAGACATGAGAGAGCGAGGGGCTTGGGACGAGAGTTACGCTTGACAGGTAACAGAGGCTTAGGAGGAGAGTCAGACATTGCAGGAGAGAGAGGCTTGGGACGATAGTCAGACAGAAGAGGAAAGAGATTCTTGAGATGAGAGTCAGGCAGGACAAGCGAGGGAGGCTGAGGACGAGAGTCAGTCAGGACATGAAAGAGATGCTTCAGACGAGAGTAATGCAGGACAGGAGATAGAGGCGTGAGACGAGAATCAGGCTGGACATGAGAGAGAGAAGAGGGGGGCTTCGGACGAGAGTCAGACAGGACAGGAGAGAGAGGCTTGGGACGAGAGTCAGGCAAGACAGGAGAGAGAGAGACTTGAGGAGAAAGTCAGCCAGGATAGAAGAGAGAGACGCTTGGGACGAGAGTCAGGCAGAACAGGAGAGAGAGGATTTGAAAGAGAGTCAGGAAGGACAATAGAGAGAGGCTTGGAAGGAGAGTCATGCAGGAGAGGAGAGAGAAGCTTTGGAGGAGAGTGAGGCTGGACATAAGAGAGAGGCTCAAGACGAGAGTCAGGAAGGAGAAGAGAGAGAGGTTGGGACGAGAGTCAGGCAGGATAGAAGAGAGAGGCTTGGGACGAGATTCAGGCTGGACAGGAGAGAGAGGCTTGGGAAGAGAGTCAGGCAGTACAGGAGACAGAGGCTTGGGACAATAGTCAAGCTGTACATGAGAGAGAGAGAGAGAGAGAGAGAGAGAGAGAGAGAGAGAGAGAGAGAGAGAGAGAGAGAGAGAGAGAGAGAGAGAGAGAGAGAGAGAGAGAGAGAGAGAGAGAGAGAGAGAGAGAGAGAGAGCGGTTTGGGACGAGAGTCAGGCTGGACAGGAAAGAGAAGCTTGGGACGAGAGTCAGACGTGACTGGAGAGTGAGCCTTGGGACGAGAGTCACAGGTAGGACACGACAGAGAGGCTTGGGACGAGAGTTACAGGCAGGACAGGAGAGAGAGGCTTGGAACGAGTTTCAGGAAGGACAGAAGAGAGAGGATTTGGGCGTGAATCAGTCAGGACACGAAAGAGAGGCTTGGGACGAGAGTCAGGCAGGACGTGAGAGATATGCTTAAGACAAGAGTCAGGCAGGACAGGAGAAAGAGACTTCGGACGAGAATCAGGCAGGACAGGAGAGATAGTCTTGGGACGGGAGTCAGGCAGGACAGGGGAGAGTGTCTTTGGACTAGATTCAGGCAGGACAGGAGAGAGAGTCTTGGGACGAGAGTCAGGCAGGACAGGAGAAAGACTCTTGAGACGAGACTCAGGAAGGACAGGAGAGATAGTCTTAGGAAGAGAGTCAGGCAGGACAGGAGAGAGAAGCTTCGGACGAAAGTCAAGCAAGACAGGAGAAAGAGTAGTGAGACGAGAATCAGGCTGGACATGAGAGAGAGAGAGAGAGAGAGAGAGAGAGAGAGAGAGAGAGAGAGAGAGAGAGAGAGAGAGAGAGAGAGAGAGAGAGAGAGAGAGAGAGAGAGAGAGAGAGAGAGAGAGAGAGAGAGAGAGAGAGAGAGAGAGAGAGAAGTGCTTGGGACGAGAGTCAGGCAGGACAGGAGAGGCCTGGGACAATAGTCATGACGGACATGATAGAGAGAGAGGGGATTGTAACGAGATTCAGGCTGGACAGGAAAGAGAGGCTTGGGACGAGAGTCAGATATGACAGGAGAGTGAGACTTGGGACGAGAGTCACAGGCAGGACAAGAGAGAGAGGCTTGGGACGAGAGTCATTCAGGACAGGAGAGATATGCATGGGAAGAGAGTCAGGCAGGACAGGAGAGAGAGGCTTGGGATTAGAGTCAGGCAGGACAGGAGAGAAAGTCTTGGGAGGAGAGTACGACAGGATACGAGAGAGAGTCTTGGGACGAGAGTCAGTCAGGACAGGAGAGAGAGGCTTGGGACAAGAATCAGGCTAGACATGAGAGAGCGAGGGGCTTGGGACGAGAGTTACGCTTGACAGGTAACAGAGGCTTAGGAGGAGAGTCAGACATTGCAGGAGAGAGAGGCTTGGGACGATAGTCAGACAGAAGAGGAAAGAGATTCTTGAGATGAGAGTCAGGCAGGACAAGCGAGGGAGGCTGAGGACGAGAGTCAGTCAGGATATGAAAGAGATGCTTCAGACGAGAGTAAGGCTGGACAGGAGATAGAGGCGTGAGACGAGAATCAGGCTGGACATGAGAGAGAGAAGAGGGGGGCTTCGGACGCGAGTCAGGCAGGACAGGAGAGAGAGGCTTGGGACGAGAGTCAGGCAAGACAGGAGAGAGAGAGACTTGAGGAGAAAGTCAGGCAGGATAGGAGAGAGAGACTCTTGGGACGAGAGTCAGGCAGAACAGGAGAGAGAGGATTTGAAAGAGAGTCAGGAAGGACAATAGAGAGAGGCTTGGAAGGAGAGTCATGCAGGAGAGGAGAGAGAAGCTTTGGACGAGAGTGAGGCTGGACATAAGAGAGAGGCTCAAGACGAGAGTCAGGAAGGAGAGGAGAGAGAGGTTGGGACGAGAGTCAGGCAGGATAGAAGAGAGAGGCTTGGGACGAGATTCAGGCTGGACAGGAGAGAGAGGCTTGGAAGAGAGTCAGGCAGTACAGGAGACAGAGGCTTGGGACAATAGTCAAGCTGTACATGAGAGAGAGAGAGAGAGAGAGAGAGAGAGAGAGAGAGAGAGAGAGAGAGAGAGAGAGAGAGAGAGAGAGAGAGAGAGAGAGAGAGAGAGAGAGAGAGAGAGAGAGAGAGAGAGAGAGAGAGAGAAGTGCTTGGGACGAGAGTCAGGCAGGGCAGGAGAGGCCTGGGACAATAGTCATGACGGACATGATAGAGAGAGAGGGGATTGGGACGAGAGTCAGGCTGGACAGGAAAGATAGGCTTGGGACGAGAATCAGATATGACAGGAGAGTGAGACTTGGGACGAGAGTCACAGGCAGGACAAGAGAGAGAGGCTTGGGACGAGAGTCATTCAGGACAGGAGAGATATGCATGGGAAGAGAGTCAGGCAGGACAGGAGAGAGAGGCTTGGGATTAGAGTCAGGTAGGACAGGAGAGAAAGTCTTGGGAGGAGAGTACGACAGGATACGAGATAGAGTCTTGGGACGAGTGTCAGTCAGGACAGGAGAGAGAGGCTTGGGACAAGAATCAGGCTAGACATGAGAGAGCGAGGGGCTTGGGACGAGAGTTACGCTTGACAGGTAACAGAGGCTTAGGAGGAGAGTCAGACATTGCAGGAGAGAGAGGCTTGGGACGATAGTCAGACAGAAGAGGAAAGAGATTCTTGAGATGAGAGTCAGGCAGGACAAGCGAGGGAGGCTGAGGACGAGAGTCAGTCAGGACATGAAAGAGATGCTTCAGACGAGAGTAATGCAGGACAGGAGATAGAGGCGTGAGACGAGAATCAGGCTGGACATGAGAGAGAGAAGAGGGGGGCTTCGGACGAGAGTCAGACAGGACAGGAGAGAGAGGCTTGGGACGAGAGTCAGGCAAGAAGGAGAGAGAGAGACTTGAGGAGAGAAGTCAGCAGGATAGAAGAGAGAGCGCTTGGGACGAGAGTCAGGCAGAACTGGAGAGAGAGGATTTGAAAGAGAGTCAGGAGGACACTAGAGAGAGGCTTGGAAGGAGAGTCATGCAGGAGAGGAGAGAGAGCTTTGGAGGAGAGTGAGGCTGGACATAAGAGAGAGGTTTCAGGGACGAGAGTCAGGAAGGAGAAGAGAGAGAGGTTGGGAGGAGAGTCAGGCAGGATAGAAGGAGAGAGGCTTGGGACGAGATTCAGGCTGGAGAATCACCCTGGACATGAGAGAGAGGAGAGAGAGGGGTTTGGACGAAAGTCAGGCGGACATGAGAGAGAGGCTTGGACGAGAGTCAGGCAAGATGGGAGAGAGAGAGATTTAGGAGAGAGTCAGAGGACAGGAGAGAGGAGGTTGGGACGATAGTCAGCAGGATAGGAGAGAGGGTTAGGAGGAGAGTCAGGCAGGACAATAGAAAGGGGCCCTTGGTACGAGAGTGATTGCAGGAGAAGAGAGAAAAGCTTGGGAGAGAGTGAGGCTTGGCAGAAGGAGTGGTTGGCGAGAGTCAGGCAGGAGAGGAGAGAGATGTTGGGACGAGAGTAAACAGGACAGAAGAGAGGGCTTGGGACGAGATAGGCTGGACAGGAGAGAGACGTTTAGGGACGAGAGTCAGGCAGGACAGGGAGGCCTGGACAATGTCTGACGGACTGAGAGAGAGAGAGGGCTTGGTGACGAGAGTCAGCGGGGACGGGAAGAGAGGCTTGGACGAGAGTAGATTAACGGGAGTGAACCTTGGGACGAGAGTCAAGGTAGGACAAAGAGAGAGGTTTGGGATGAGAGTAGTCAGGACAGGAGAGAGGTTGGGAGGAGAGTTGCAGGATCGAGAGAGGGGTCAGGCAGGACAGGAGAGAGGGTTGGGAAGAATGGGATAGATGAGAGAGCGAGGGTTGGACGAGGAGTTCGCGGGAAAGGTGACAGAGGCTTAGAAGGAGATTCAGAAATTCAGGAGAGAGAGGCTTGGGAGATATTCAGCAGTAGAGGAAAGAGGTCTTGAGACGGAGTCAGGCAGGACAAGCGGGGGAGACTGAGGACGAGAGTCAGTCTGACATGAAACAGATGCTTCGGCCCGAGAGAAAGGGCAGGAAGGAGTTGAGGCGTGAGACGATAATCAGGTGGACATGAGAGGAAGGGGGGGGGCTTCGGACGGAGTCAGGCAGGACAGGGAGAGAGGCTTGGCGAGAGTTACTAAAGGGACAGGAGAGAGAGAGACTTGAGGAGGGTCAGGCAGGATGGAGAGAGAGCGTTGGGACGAGAGCCAGAGAAAAGGAGAGAGAGGTTGGAAGAGATTCAGGCGGGACAATAGAGAGAGGTTGGAACGAGAGTCATGCAGGAGGGAGAGAGAGGTTGGGACGAGATTCAGGCAGGATAGCGAGAGAGGTTTGGGGACGAGATTCAGGCTGGCCCGGAGGAGAGGCTTGGGAAGAGAGTCAGGCAGTACAGGAGACAGAGGCTTGGGACAATAGTTCAAGCTGGACATGAGAGAGAGAGAGAGAGGAGAGAGAGAGAGGTGAGGAGAGAAGAGAGAGAGGAGGAGAGAGAGAGACGGTGGAGAGAGAGAGGACGAGATGAGGGAGATGAGGAGAGAGAGAAGGAGGAGAGAGAGAGAGAGAGAGGCTTGGGACGAGAGTTAGTCTTGATGGAAGAGAAGCTTGGGATGAGAGTCAGACGGACTGGAGAGTGAGCCTTGGGGACGAGAGTCACAGGTGGACAAGGAGAGAGAGGCTTGGGACGAGAGTCGGGGGGCAGGAAACAGGAGAGAGAGGCTTGGAACGATTTTTCAGGAAGGACAGAAGGAGAGGATTTGGACGTGAATCAGGCAGGCGAGGAGAGAGAGGCTTGGGACGAGGGGTCAGGCAGGACATGAGAAAATTGTTTGGGGGCGAGAGTCAGGCAGGAAAGGAGAGAGTGGCTTTGGACTGGGATTCAGGCAGGACGGAGGATAGTCTTGGGAGAGAGTCAGGCAGGACGGGGGAAAAAAGACTCTTGGGGACGAGACCGGGGAAGGGGAAGGGAGAGGGGCTTAGGAAAAAGAGTCAGCGGACAAGGAAGAGGTTCGGACGAAATTTCAAGCAAGACAGGAGAAAGAGTGTGAGACGAAAAATCAGGTGGACATGAGAGAGAGGAGGAAAAGGGGCCCTTTTGTCGGGGAGTCAGGCAGGGCAGGAGGGGAGAGGTTTGGGGAGAGAATCAGGCAAGACAGGAGAGAGAGAAAAAAAAACCCTTGAGGAGATAATCTGCAGGAACAGGAGAGAGAGGGATTTGGGGGAGGGAGGTCAGGCACACAGTGGGAGAGGCTTGGGCGAGAGTCAGGAAAGGACATGAGAGAAGTTGGTACGAGAGTCAGGCAGGATAGGAGAAGAGAGCTTGGGACGAGAGTGCGGCTGGACAAAGAGAGAGGGATTGTGACGAGAATCAGGCAGGAGAGGAGAGAAAGGGTTTGGAGAGAGTCAGGCTACAGAAGAGGAGAGTTTTGGGACAAGATTCGGGCCCTGGACAGGAGAGAGACGCTAGGGACGAGAGTCAGGCAGGACAGGAAGAGGCCTGGGACATAGTCATGCGGGACATGAGAGAGAGAGAGGGGCCTGGGACGAAAAGTCGGCCTGGACAGGAAAAGGGGGGGGAGAGAGTCAGATATGACAGGAGAGTGGGATTTGGGGAAAGGGAGTCACAGGCAGGACAAGAGAGAGAGGGTTGGGACTAGAGTCAGGCAGGACGGAGAGATATGCTTGGGAAGAGAGTCAGGCAGGACAGGAGAGAGAGGCTTGGGATGAGAGTCAGGCAGGACAGAGAGGGGAAGGGTTTCTTGGGCGGGAGGGTGGCAGGATACGAGGAGGGGTCTTGGGACGAGAGTCAGGCAGGACAGGATGGATAGGCTTGGGAAAAGGGAATCAGGTAGAATGAGAGAGAGAGGGGCTGGGTGAGATTACGCTGGACAGGTGACAGAGGCTTAGGGGGAAAGATCTTACCATACGGGGAGAGAGAGGCTTTGGGGCGATATTCAGGCAGGAGAGGAAAAGAGAGTCTTGAGACGAGTGTAAGGAGGACAACGGGGAGGCTGAGGGGGAGAGTCAGTGTATATGAAAGAGATGCTTCGGACGAGAATAAGGCTGGGACAAGGATAGAGGCGTGAGACGAAATCAGCCTGGACAGAGAGAGAGAGAGGGGACGGCTTCGGACCAGAGTCAGGCGGACGGGAGAGAGAGGCTTGGGACGAAAGTCAGGCAAGACGGGGCAGAGAGATTTGGGAGGAGAGGTCGGGCGGACAGGAGAGAGAGAGGCATGGGACGAGAGTCAGGCAGGACATGAGAGAGAGGCTTGGGACGAGAGTCAGGCAGGACACGAGAGAAGTTGGGACACGAGAGTTAGTCGGAGGAGGAGAGAGTCTTGGGACAAGAACATGCTAGACATGAGAGAGGGAGGGGGCTTGGGAGGAGAGGTAGCGGGGACAGGAGAGAGAAGCTTAGGAGGAGATGCAGACAGGGACAGGAGGGATAGGATTGGGAACGAGAGTCGGGCCCGGAGAGGAGAGAGAGTCTTTAGACGGGAGTCGGGCAGGCCAGGGGAGAGGCTTGGGGACGAAAGTCAGGCAGGCAGGAGAAAGGGGCCCTGCGGCGAGAATCAGGTATTATGGAGAAGAGGCGTTAGACATGAATCATCGGAAATGAGAGAGAGAGAGAGAGAGAGATGATGAAGGGAGAGAGAGAGGGATGAGAGAGAAGAGATGAGAGAAGAGAGAGAGAGAGAAGAGAGGAAGAGAGAGAGAGAGAGGGAGGGTTTGGGCGAAAGTCGGGCAGGACATGAGAGAAGAGTGCTTGGGACGAGAGTTCAGGCAAGATAGAAGAGAGAGAGACTTGAGGAGAGAGGTCAGGCCAGGAAAGAGAGAGAGAGGCTTGGGCCGATAGTCAGGAAAGGATGGGGAGAGAGAGGCTTGGGGGAGATTCGGGAAAGGGAAAATTTAGAAAAAGGCTTGGAAAGAGAGTCATGCAGGAAAAGAGAGAGAAGCTTGGACGAGGTGAGGCTTGGCAGAAGAGAGTGGTTGGGACGAGAGTCAGGGCAGGAGCGGAGAGGTTTTTGGGGAAACGAGGTCAAGCAGGACAAAGAGAGAGGGCTTGGGACGAAATCAGGTTGGGAGGGGAGAGAGACGCTAGGGCCCGAGAGTCAGGAAGGACAGGAGAGGCCTGGGACAATAGTTATGACGGGACATGGGAGAGAGAGGAGGGGCTTGTGACGAGAGTGGCTGGGACAGGAAAGAGGGGGCTTGGGACGAGAATCAGATATGACAGGAGAGTGAGATTGGGACGAGGTCACGGCAGGACAAGAGAGAGAGGTTTGGGGGGAAAAAGAGAGTCAGGCAGGAGGGAGAGATATGCTTGGGAAGAGGAGTCGGGCCCAGGACAGGAGAGAGAGGCTTGGGATGGAGTAGGCATACAGGAGAGAAGTTTGGGAGGAGAGTCTGGCAGGTTTACGAGAGAGAGTCTTGTACGAGAGTCGGCAGGACAGGAGAGAGGACTTGGGCCCAAAAATCAGTGTGGGACATGAGAGAGCGGGGGCTTGGGACGGAGAGTTACGCTGGAAGGTGCCCGAGGCTTAAGAGGGGGTTCAGACTTTACAGGAGAGAGAGGCTTGGACGATAGTCAGGCAGGAGGGGAAAAGATAGTTTTGGGAGACGAGAGTCAGGCAGGAACAGGGAGGGGACTGAGGACGAGAGTCAGTCAGGACATGAAACAGATGCTTCGGACGAGAGTAAGGCAGGGCAGGAGTAGAGGCGTGAGACGACAATCAGGCTGGACATGAGAGAGAGAGAGAGGGGGTTTGGAGAGAGTCGGGGCAGGACTGGAGAGAGAGGTTTGGACGAGAGTCAGGCAAGACAGGAGAGAGAGAGCTTGGGGAGAGAGTCAGGCAGGATAGGAGAGAGAGCGCTTGGGCGAGAGTCAGGCAGGAAAGGAGAGGAGAGGCTTGGTAGAGAGTCAGGCGACAGGAGAAAGAGACTTCGGACGAGAGTCAGGAGGAGAGGGAGAGATAGGCTTGGAGGGAGTCAGGCAGGACAGGAGAGAGTGGCTTTGGACTAGATTCAGGAGGACAGGAGAGATAATCTTGGGACGAGAGTCAGGCAGGACAGGGAAAGACTCTTGAGACGAGACTCAGGAAGGGACAGGAGAGTAGGCTTGAAGAGGTCGGCCGGAAGGAGAGAGAGGTTCGGAGAAGTCAAGCAAGACAGGAGAAAGAGTCGTGGGGAAGATTGGTAATTAGAAAAAGGGAAAGAGAGAGGAGAGAAGAGATGGAGGAGAAGAGAAAAAGGGCTTGGGACAAGGTCAGGCAGGGCAGGGAGGAGGCTAGGGACGAGAATGGGCCCAAGACAGGAGAGGAGAGACTGAGGAGATAGTCATGCAGGACAGGAGAGAGAGAGGCTTGGGACGGGAGTCAGGCCCCACAGGGGGAGGGGAGG
>NW_027264123.1:0-15625 GCF_036320965.1 Panulirus ornatus | reverse complement strand
CGTTGGCATTCAAATCACCCATCACTATAACACTGGTGACGAGGAAGAAAGAATATTTCCCACGCATTCCCCCCGCCGTTTTCGTAGAAGGCGACTTAAGGGGCGGGATTAGTTTTCTAAAGGGGAAAACAGAGGTATGGCACGCGAGGGGGGTCATCCCCCTCGAAGGCTCGACTGGGGTGTTTAAATGTGTTGCATTTTAACCAAGATGAGAAAAAGGAGGGGATAGGTAGTTGTTTGGGAAAGGGACCTGGATTACTTTCTCGCTGTCTCTCGCATTAGCGAGGTAGCGAAGGAAAAACAGACGAAAGATATGGCCCAACTCACCCACATGCACATACATATACATACCGTCCACACACGCAAATATACATACCTGTACATTTTAACTTATACATATTTTATAAAACACAAACTTTATACATATTCCCACATTTTACAAAAATTTTTACTTGTTTCCTTTATTAACTCCCGTCGCCACCTTGCAACCTCCTCTCCCGCGCGCGAGGCAGTCCCAGGAAAAGACAAAAAGATAATTTTCGTTCACATCAAGTCTCTAGCTGTCATGTATAATGCACCAAAACCCAAAAAGGCTCTCTTTCATTATCCAGGCCCCACAGAACTTTCCAGGGTTTCTCCAGACGCTTCATAAGCCCTGGTTCAATCCATTGAACCCACGTCCACCTGTTATCCCACTCGTTCCAATTCACTCAAATTCCTTGCACGCCTTTCACCCTCTTCCATATTCAGCCCTGATCGGTCAAAATCTTCACTCCCTTCTTCCACCTCAATTTGGTCCCCCCCTTCTCGTTCCCTCCACCTTTGACAAAATATATCCTATTAGCCAATTTTTCCCTCATCATTCTCTTATGTGACAAAACCATTTCAATACACCCTCTTCTGATCTCTCAGCCACACTCTCTTTATTACCACACATCTCTCTTACCCTTTGATTATTACTGGGATCAAACCACCTCACACACATACTGTTCTCAGACATCTCATTTCCGCCACATCAAAACCCCCCACCGCACAACGCCATTTTTAGCCAACGCCTCGCAAAACATATAACCCTTTTATATGGGAAAAATATATTTGTAGCATACTTTGAAGCAGGAGCTGTGGGTGCATGTGATAGAAATGTAAAAAAATAAACTCTAGATTGATATGGTTAAAACTGAAGTTCTTGGAGAGATGGGTGATTTTGGGGGGCCTATGCACCTGGGGCACGAGAAAAAAGATTTATGGGCCCGTGTTTTGGGAAGCAGCTGAGTGAGTGTGTTAGCAGCTTTGTTTACGAGACTAGGTTATAGTGATGGGTGAATTGAATGCAAAAGGGGGGCAAAATTGGCAGTTGAGGGAATAATTGGTGGATATGGGGGCCCTTTAGGGTTGTAATGGAAATGGGGAAGAGCTTGTAGATTTGTATTCTTTAAAAAGGACTGGTGATTGGGAAAACTAGACTAAAAAGAGAGATATTAATAATTATGTAAAAGAAAAAAGGACAAATGGCCAGAAAAGCGTTATTGGGTTACATGTTAATTGGGTGGCCCCGCGAAAGAGAGACTTTGGATGTTAATGTGCTGAGAGGTGTACTGGAGGGATGTTCTGATCACTAACTTGTGGAGGCAAAGGTGATGATTGTAGAGGTTTTTCAGAAATGAAGAGGAATTTTGGGGTTAGAAGAGTGGTGAGGTAAGTGAGCTTGGGAAAGGAGACTTGTGTGATGAAAAGTCCCAGGAGAGTGAGTACATAATGGGAAAAGGTGGGAACAAAAGGTAAGGGGGGGTGGGGGAAGAATGCTATGTATTTATATGTATAAAATGTATATATATATGTTATATATATATATATATTTTTTATAAAATATATATATATAAAATAATATATATTTTATATATATATATATATATATATATATATATTATAAAACTATATATATATATATATATATATATATATATTATTTATTTTATATATATATATATATATATATATATATATATATTATATTATATATATATATATCAAAGTGGTGATGTGGAGAAGTAGGGGTATTTGTGAGTATTTTGAAGGTCTGTTGAATGTGTTTGATGATAGAGTGGCAGATATAGGGTGTTTTGATCGAGGGGGTGTGCAAAGGTAAAGGGGTTGGGGATAATGATTTGGAAAACAGAGAAGAGGTAGTAAAACTTTTGCGGAAGATGAAAGCTGGCAAGGCAGCAGGTTTGGATGGTATTGCAGTGGAATTTATTAAAAAAGGGGTGACTGTATTATTGACTGGTTGGTAAGGTTATTCAATGTATGTATGACTCATGGTGAGGTGCCTGAGGATTGGCGGAATGCGTGCATAGTGCCATTGTACAAAGGCAAAGGGGATAAGAGTGAGTGCTCAAATTTCAGAGATATAAGTTTGTTGAGTATTCCTGGTAAATTATTTGGGAGGGTATTGATTGAGAGGGTGAAGGCATGTACAGAGCATCAGATTGGGGAAGAGCAGTGTGGTTTCAGAAGTGGTAGAGGATGTGTGGATCAGGTGTTTCCTTTGAAGAATGTATGTGAGAAATACCTAGAAAAGCAAATGGAGAAGGCATATGATAGAGTTGATAGAGATGCTCTGTGGAAGGTATTAAAAATATATGGTGTGGGAGGCAAGTTGTTAGAAGCAGTGAAAAGATTTTATCGAGGATGTAAGGCATGTGTACGTGTAGGAAGAGAGGAAAGTGACTGGTTCTCAGTGAATGTAGGTTTGCGGCAGGAGTGTGTGATGTCTCCTTGGTTGTTTAATTTGTTTATGGATGGGGTTGTTAGGGAGGTGAATGCAAGAGTTTTGGAAAGAGGGGCAAGTATGAAGTCTGTTGTGAGTGAGAGAGCTTGGGAAGTGAGTCAGTTGTTGTTCGCTGATGATACAGCGCTGGTGGCTGATTCATGTGAGAAACTGCAGAAGCTGGTGACTGAGTTTGGTAAAGTGTGTGAAAGAAGAAAGTTAAGAGTAAATGTGAATAAGAGCAAGGTTATTAGGTACAGTAAGGTTGAGGGTCAAGTCAATTGGGAGGTAATTTTGAATGGAGAAAAACTGGAGGAAGTAAAGTGTTTTAGATATCTGGGAGTGTATCTGGCAGCGGATGGAACCATGGAAGCGGAAGTGGATCATACGGTGGGGGAGGGGGCGAAAATCCTGGGAGCCTTGAAGAATGTGTGGAAGTCGAGAACATTATCTCGGAAAGCAAAAATGGGTATGTTTGAAGGAATAGTGGTTCCAACAATGTTGTATGGTTGCGAGACGTGGGCTATGGATAGAGTTGTGCGCAGGAGGGTGGATATGCTGGTAATGAGATGTTTGAGGACAATGTGTGGTGTGAGGTGGTTTGATCGAGTAAGTAACGTAAGGGTAAGAGAGATGTGTGGAAATAAAAAGAGCGTGGTTAAGAGAGCAGAAGAAGGTGTTTTGAAATGGTTTGTGCACATGGAGAGAATGAGTGAGGAAAGATTGACCAAGAGGATATATGTGTCGGAGGTGGAGGGAACGAGGAGAAGTGGGAAACCAAATTGGAGGTGGAAAGATGGAGTGAAAAAGATTTTGTATGATCGGGCCTGAACATGCCGGAGGGTGAAAAGAGGGCAAGGAACAGAGTGAATTGGATCGATGTGGTATACCGGGGTTGACGTGCTGTCAGTGGATTGAATCAGGGCATGTGAAGCGTCTTGGGTAAACCATGGAAAGCTGTGTAGGTATGGATATTTGCGTGTATGGACGTGTATGTATATACATGTGTATGGGGGTGGGTTGGGCCATTTCTTTCGTCTGTTTCCTTGCGCTACCTCGCAAACGCGAGAGACAGCGATAAAGAAAAAAAAAATATATATATATATATATATATATATATATTATTTTTTTTATTTTTTTTTTGCTTTGTCACTGTCTCCCGCGTTTGCGAGGTAGCGCAAGGAAACAGACGAAAGAAATGGCCCAACCCACCCCCACACACATGTATATACATACACGTCCACACACGCAAACATACATACCTATACATCTCAATATACACATATATATACACACAGACACATACATATGTACCCATGCACACAATTCACACTGTCTGCCTTTATTCTTTCATATATATATATATATATATATATATATATATATATATATATATATATATATATATATATATATATATATATATATATATATATATATATATATATATATATATATATATATATATATATATATATATATATATATATATATATATATATATATATATATATATATATATATATATATATATATATATATATATATATATATATATATATATATATATATACATATATATATATATATATATACATATATATATATATATATATATATATGTATATATATACGTATATATATATATATATATATATATATATATATATATATATATATATATATATATATATATATATATATATATATATATATATATATATATATATATATATATATATATATATATATATATATATATATATATATATATATATATACATATATATATACATATATATATATATATATATATATATATATGTATATATATATATATATATATATATATATATATATATATATATATATATATATATATATATATATGTATATATATATATATATATATATATATATATATTATCCCTGGGGATAGGGGAGAAAGAATACTTCCCACGTATTCCCTGCGTGTCATAGAAGGCGACTAAAAGAGGAGGGAGCGGGGGGCTGGAATTCCTCCCCTCTCGTTTTTTTTTTTTTTCCAAAAGAAGGAACAGAGAATTGGGCCAGGTGAGGGTATTCCCTCAAAGGCCAAGTCCTCTGTTCTTAACGCTACCTCGCTAATGCGGGAAATGGCGAATAGTTTGAAAGAAAAAAAAAAAAAAATATATATATATATATATATATATATATATATATATATATATATATATACATATATATATATATATATATATATATATATATATATATATATATATATATATATATATATATATATATATATCCCTGGGGATAGGGGAGAAAGAATACTTCCCACGTATTCCCTGCGTGTCGTAGAAGGCGACTAAAAGGGGAGGGAGCGGGGGGCTGGAAATCCTCCCCTCTCGTTTTTTTTTTTAATTTTCCAAAAGAAGGAACGGAGAATTGGGCCAGGTGAGGGTATTCCCTCAGGGCCCAGTCCTCTGTTCTTGGCGCTACCTCGCTAGTGCGGGAAGTGGCGAATAGTTTGAAAAAAAAAAAAAAAAAAAAAAAAAAAATATATATATATATATATATATATATATATATATATATATATATATATATATATATATATTCTTTTTTTTTCTTTTGTCGCTGTCTCCCGCATTTGCGAGGTAGCGCAAGTAAACACGAAAGAAATGGCCCAACCCACCCCCATACACATGTATATACATACGTCCACACACGCAAATATACATACCTACACAGCTTTCCATGGTTTATCCCAGACGCTTCACATGCCCTGATTCAATCCACTGACAGCACGTCAACCCCGGTATACCATATCGATCCAATTCACTCTATTCCTTGCCCTCCTTTCACCCTCCTGCATTGTTCAGGCCCCGATCGCACAAAAATCTTTTTCAATCCATCTTTCCCTCCATTTGGCCCCCCCACTTCTCCCCGTTTCCCCCCACCTCCGACACATATTACTTTGGTCAATCTTTCCTCACTCATTCCTCCATGTGCCCAAACCATTTCAAAACACCTCTTCTGCTCTCTCAACAACGCTCTTTTTATTTCCCCACATCTCTCTTACCCTTACGTTACTTTCTCGATCAAACCACCCTCAACCACAATTGTCCTCAAACATCTCATTTCAGCCATCCACATCCTGCGCATAATCTATCCATAGCCCACGCCTCGCAAACCATACAATTGTTGGAACCCCCTATTTTCCTTCAAACATACCCATTTTTGCTTTCCGAGATAATGTTTCGACTTCCCGCATTCTTCAAGGCTCCCAGAATTTCCGCCCCCTCCCCCACCCTAAAGATCCACTTCCGCTTCCATGGTTCCCTCCGCTTTCCAGATCCTTCAGAGATCTACAAACACTTTACTTCCTTCCAGTTTTTCTCCTTTTAGACTTAAACCCCCCCAATTGACTTGACCCTCAACATACTGTACCTAATAACCTTGCTCTTATTCACATTTTTCGCTTAACTTTTTCTTCCACACACTTTTTCCAAAACTAGTCACCCGCTTCTGCAGTTTCTCACATGAATTTAGCCACCGCGCTGTATCATCAGCGAACAACAACTGACTCACTTCCCAAGCTCTTCATCCACAACAGACTTCATTTCTTGCCCCTCTTTCCAAACTCTTGCATTCCCCCTCCCTAACAACCCCTATCCAATAAACAAATTAACAACCCTGGAGACATCACACACCCCTGCCGCAAACCCACATTTACTAAGAAACCCAATCACTTTCCTCTCTTCCTACACGTACACATGCCTTACTTCTCGATAAAAACTTTTTACGGCTTTCTAACAGCTTTCCTCCCACCCCTATATTCTTTAAAACCTTTTTACAGGGGCATATCTATCAATTTTATCATATGCCTTCTCCCGAACCATAAATGCTACATACAAAACCATTTCCCCTTTTTAAATATTTCTCACATAATTCTTCAAAGGAAAACCTGACCACAAATTTCCCCTACACTTCTGCAACCACACTGCCTTCCCCCAAACTGATGCTCTTACATGCTTTCACCCTTCAATCAAAACCCTTCCATAGAAAAATTTCCAAAGGGAATACTCAACAACTTATGCCTCGAAATTTTGAGCACTCACTCTTATCCCCTTTGCCTTTTCAATGGCACTATGCACGCATTCGCCAATCCTCAGGCACCTCACCATGAGTCATACATAATTGAATAACCTTCCCAAACCCAGTCAATAATACAGTCACCCCCTTTTTTTTTAAAAATTCCACTGCAATACCATCCAAACCTGCTGCCTTGCCGTCTTTCATCTTCCGCAAAGCTTTTACTACCTCTTCTCTGTTTCCAAATCATTTTCCCTAACCCTTGCACTTTGCACACCACTCGACCAAAACACCTATATTGCCACTCTATCATCAAAAACATTCAAAAAACCCCTTTCCAAATACTCACTCCTTTCCTTCTCCTTTCACCACTATTTTTTCATCACCTTCCATTTAGGCCCTTCACACAGCATCTTAAACGTATCTAGGGGAAATATATATAATATATATATATATATATTATATATTATATTTTATATAATTATATATAATATATATATATATTATATATATATACCCCTATGGTACGTTTAATGATGTGGTGTATACCCCACAGTCTTCTGGGCCTAAGAGAATGATGTCACTTTCTGCTATTGGGCGATGTGTGTTTCATCCGACAGTGTTGTTGGTCTTGAGCGTGTTGGTTTGGATGCTGATTATTCGATCTTTTTCCCTAATTTTGGCCAACTTATGTAGTGTATAATATTCTATAGGTTTCAGGGCAAGGCAATTAACTGAGAGTTTTGTACGATGGTTTTTTCGTGTAAATGTATTTTCCCGTGGTGGTGCAATGATGTATTTGATTCCTACTGTTCCCAAGCGTAAAGGGATATGTCAAGTCAGTTTGTTAGTGTGAAAACGGGAATAGTTAAGGGTTTGATGTTGCACCAGTCCTCGGTATTGCACCAATATTCATACCAATTTGGCACGACCCAACCAGTCAGATATCCTGGCTATATTGACCTTAAAGACTTGGAGGATGTTTAGGATTCTTATAACAATCACCAAATGAATTTTTTACACTTTCTTTCAGTAGGTTAGTAGTTTATCCTGAGAATTTCATTTTACGGTTTGTTTGTTTTATTTTCCCTTTATGAGCACTGTGTAAACATTCCTTTTAAACAACGTTTATGTTACCCCAGTGTGAGGTTCTCGTCACCCAATTAAAGTGCTGTTGATTGTCTTATTTTGGACGCGTTAGTATCTGTGTTGGCATTTAACTGGTATGAACAAGTACCGGGGACCTCCCTGGTGTATTTCCTGGTTGAGATGTTCTATGTTCAAAGGTGTTCAATGCTCTTTCACATATGTTTGATGACTCCAATCTCATAGTACTTCGAGAAATTTCCCCCAGCGCCATTCATACATTTTCCCAAGCTGTTAGCTTTCTATAACACATGTGATAAAGTTGCAGGAGCAGCATTGACTAGCATATCTGGGAAGGGGTTTTATCAGTTGTCACTCACCTCCAGCGTGGGGGTCGGGCCTGATACTTCCTGGAGACGAATACAGAGTCATATTAAGGTTGTCTGATCTATGAAAAAAAAGATACAATAATATATCGACACATATATGCGCTGTCGCCTCTTTAACGGAAGTGACTTCCCCTTTTTGGGTATGAAGCCTGGTAAAACAATACCTCCAGACGGGACACAAAGGCTACACCAAACCCGTTGTATGGTATATTAATTTATGTTGCTTCTATGGTGCAGCCCTTCATCATTTCTTCTGTATGTTTCTGGAATCCTTAGGCTGGGGGAGTGACTATGTTCATAAGTTTAAATACTGAAAATGGTTTTTTAATTAGTCCTTTCCACAAGTGTACGTTTTGAAAAGGCTTTTTACATCCAGAGAGGCAATTATCCCACTAGGTTGCTTAAATTTCAAAATATCAATAAATGATTTTGTAGAAAAATAGGAAATAGATATTGTGGATGTTGGAGAAATCAGCTGAGTCAACTTTTTAGCCAGTCTGAAGGCGGGTGTGGGACCTGGGGAAAAAATGGATCTAAGGAGTTACCCCCTTTGTGCGATTTCTCCTTCCCCTAGGAAATATCTGGCTCACCAATCACCCTAGTAGTTCAAGACCTCCTGTCTCATCATTAACCCCCAATCAATGGGGACACGCTTATTTAAAATTCTCTGTATCTCTAATACACCTGAATTCGTTGTCATCTGCGAGATTATAATTTGGGAAAGTGGGTTTTGGTAGGTGTTAAAGAAAATATGGTGTGGAAGAAAGCTGATAGAAACACTGAGGAAGTTTCTAACAAGGGCTAAGGAATGTAAACGAGTAGGAAGAGAGAAGAGTGGTGGTTCCCAAGGGGGTTTGGCCTCTACAGGGGTTCATGGTTGTCCACATGGAGTTTGATTGGATGGGATGGGGTGGTTTTGGGAGGTAATACATGTGTTTGGAGAGAGGGGCGAGTTGCGGTCTGTAAGTAATTGAGGGGCGCCCGGGAAGTGAATCAGTTGTCCTTTTTTGGGGACGCACCGGGTGGTGGACATTCAATAAGAAATTGCAAAAGTTTGTGACTAAGATTGGAAAGTGTCATAAGGGGGGAATTTTAAAAAAAAGTATGTAGGAAAATAGAGGGAAAAGGTTTAACTGGAGTGTGAGTTTTAAAGAAGAAAAAGTTCGGGAAACGGCAATGTTTAGGATATTTGGAGTGGACATAGCGGTAAAGGGGAAACAATGGAAGCGCAAGTGTGTCGTGGGGGGGAAATGAGTGGGTAAGGCTTCGGATCTTGAAGGATGTGGAATAATGGTTGTTATATGTTATATGGGAGGGGAAATATGATATATTAAAAATCATATTAGTCCAACAATGTCATATGAATGTGGGCATGGCAATGGATGTGGATATGAGGAGGGGGAAGCGTAAAGGGTGTGGAAATGATATTTTTGAGAACATTAAGTGATGTAATGTGCTTTGATCGAGTATTATAAGATAAAGAGAATGAGTGGTAACAAAAAGGGAGTTTTGGTTGAGAGAGCAGAAGAGGTGAGGGACCGAGTGAGAGAGGGAAAAGGGATGAAGTGAAAAACTTTTTAGGTAATCGGGGTCTGAACATGGAAGACAGGAAGAAATGGGTTGTGATTATAGTTATTTTACATTTAATCTATAAAAACAGAAAGCTTTAATATCGAACTTTTCCTTATGGTTTTGTACAATCAAAAAATCATATCAACAAAGACTCATCGGTTTTGTTTGTCAGTTTTTGGGCCCTGAAAATATTCAATGTTTATTAAGGCACATTGTGAAAGCTTAATGTTATGAGGCTGCTGCCGACTTTATTATTTTTCCAGGAAAAAGGGAGTGAAAAAATTTAAAAACATAAGGCCATTGTGGCTCTTCCCTTTCATCAGCCGACGTGTATGGAAAAATTTGAAAAATCCTGGAGAGTTTGAAGGTGCAAATGATTTTATGCATCACATACTTGAAATACGTTTTAGGAAATGGAAAACTTAATTTCTTGTAAAAAGTGGGGAAAAAAAATTTACATATTTCATTACATGCTTATGGAAATAGAACGAATCAATGGTGCTCAGTAATGATAAGCTACTTTGATAGGGCTCCTGTGTATGTAATATGTATCAATGGGTTAATACAAATAAAGTGCTTTTATTTGTAATAAGATAACATTCTCGGGGATTAGTCATTCCCTTGATACCAAGAACCTTTTAGGTCTACATTTTAATTTAATTGACTTTACTTTCCATGTTGTTTAGACCCTTTTAAATTTGTAATTTTTCCCTTCAGCAACAATTTTTAAAAATATCTTAATCGGGGAACTCACAGAAAGTTATGCAGGATGCATCTATAGAGTACCTTGTGAAATCGTATAAAGTTTTATTTTGGACAGACAAGTAAGGATTCCCTCAGCTAAATTAAGGAATATAGTTATAGTACAAGAACAGGGCAAGTATAAAATGCCTTATTTAATCATGTTAAAATTTTATGATTATTGTATTGACTGGAGTAATCCCATCTCATTATTAACTTTAACCCCTGTACCATGAGAAATACTATGAATCTTTTATTATTCAAAAACAAAAACAGTGATACATTGATTTTAAAAGTTGGGTAAAAACGGTTTATAAATTGGAAAGTTTTAAATTCTTGAGAGACTTTGTAAACAGTTCCCTTCTTGTCCAAATAAGTTTATGATACTCTTGTTGCCAGACTTGAAAAGCACCCACCTACGTTCGGTCAAGCCAATTGTTAACCAAACAGCATCCCGCCATCTCGTCCTTGAGTATCCCCTAGTAAAGTGATTATTGCATGAAAGTTTTACTTGTAAAACTTATCGTGTATCATTCTCCCGTGGATTCATAGGAATGTATATGAATATATATATATATATATATATAAAATATATATATAATATATATATATAAAATATATATATATATATATATATTTAAAATATTTATATATATATATATATATATATATATATTTATTTATTTATTCGCCCGGGCTCCGCGTTTGGGGAGGTAGCGCAAGGAAACAGACGAAGAAATGACCCAACCCACCCCCATACACATGTATATACATACCCCGTCCACACACGCAAATATAATACCTATACATCTCAATGTACACATATATTTTACACACACCACACATAATTTTACACCCATGCACACAATTCACACTGTCTGCCATTATTCCATTCCATCGCCACCCCGCCGCACATGGGAATTTCCATCCCCTCCCCCTTTTGTGTGGTGTTGCGCTAGGAAAAAAAAACAAAGGCCCCATTCGTTTACACTCAGTTTACCGTCATGCAATAATGCCGAAACCACAGCTCCCTTTCCCATCAGGCCCCACACAAATTCCATGGTTTACCCCCGACGTTCACATGCCCTGATTCAATCCCTTGACAGCACTTAAACCCGGTATACCCACATCCAATTCACTTATTCCTTGCCCGCCTTTCACCCTCCGCATGGGTTTAGGCCCCCATCACTCAAAATCTTTTTTCCCCTCCATCTTTTTCCCCCTCCAATTTTGGGCTCCCCCTTCTCCTCTTTTCCCCCCACCTCCTACAATATATCCTCTTGGTCAATCTTTCCTCATATTCTCTCCATGTGCCCAAAACCCTTTCAAAATACCATCTTTGCTCTCTCAACCCACGCTCTTTATATTTTCCACAATCTCTCTTCCCTACGTTACTTACTCGATCAAAACCTCACACCACACTTTTTCCTCAAAACATCTCATTTTCCAGACATCCCCCCCTCCTGCGCACAACTCTATCCCTAGCCACCCCCTCGCAACCATACAAAATTGTTGGAAACATATTCCTTCAAACATACCCATTTTTTGCTTTCGAGATGACGTTCTCGACTTCACACATTCTTCAAGGCTAGCGGGGATTTCCCCCCCCCCCCCATGATTCACTTCCGCTTCCATGGTTCCATCGCTGCCAAAATTTCCACCCCCAGAATCTAAACCCTTAATTTCCCTTCATTTTTTCTCCTTTCAAACTTACCTCCCAATTGATTTGACCCCCCAACATACTGTACTATAACCTTGCTCTTATTAAATTTTACTCTTAACTTTCTTTTTTCACACACTTTTCCCAAACTCAGTCCCCAGCTTCTGCAGTTTTCCACTTTGAATCAGCCACCAGGGCTGTTCATCAGCAAAACAACAACTGACTTACTTCCCAAGCTCTCTAAATTCCACAACGCTTCATACTTGCCCCTCTTTCCAAAACTCTTGCATTTCACTCCTAACAACCCCATCCATAAACAACTTTAAACAACCAGGGAAAGACATCCACACACACCTATCCCGCAAACCTACCTTTAAACTGAGAACCAATCACTTTCCTCTTTTCTACACGTACACATGCCTTGCATCCTCGAATAAAAACTTTTCCTGCTTCTAACAACTTGCCTCCCACACCATTTTATTCTTAATACCTTCCACAGAGCATTCTCTAAAAAATGTACTATATATATATATATATTATATATATATTTTATATATATATATTATAATTTTATATATATTATATTATATATAATATATTTTTATATATATATATATATATTATATATATATATATATATATATATATATTATAATATTTATATATATATATATTTTATTTTTATATATATATATTTTATATATATTTATATATTTTTTATATATTTTATTTATATATATATTTATTTATATATATATATATATTATATATATAATATATATATATAATATTATATATTTTTTTTTTTAAATATATATATATACATTATTTATTCATTTGCTTTGTCGCTGTCTCCTGCGTTAGCGAGGGTTAGCGCAAGGAAAAAGACGAAAGAATGGCCCAACCCAATCCACATCATTACACATGTATATACATCCCACGTCCACACACAGCACTTTTTACATATCTATACATCTCAATTTTAAACATTTATATAACACACACAGACATATACATATATTCCTATGTACATAATTCATACTGTCTGCCTCTATTCATTCCCTCGCCCCCGCCACACTGGTAATAACAAAACCCCCCCCACTCATGTGGCGAGGTTAGCGCTAGAAAAAGACAAAAAAGGGCCCCCATTCGTTCACATCAGTCTCTAGGGGTAAAGAAAAAATGCACCGAAACGACAGCCCCCTTTCCCCCCTATATCCAGGCCCCACAAATTTCTATGGTTTACCCCAGACGCTTCACATGCCCTGGTTTAATCCATTGACAGCTTTTTCGACCCCGGTATAACCACATCTTTTCCAATTCCTCTATTCCTTGCACGCCTTTCACCCTCCTGCAAATTTTCCAGGCCCCGATCACTCAAATCTTTTTCACTCTATCTTCCCTCCAATTTGGGTTTCTGGACACTTCTCCTCTTTCCCCTCCACCTCCGACACATATATTTTCTTGGTCAATCTTTCCTCATCATTCTCTCCATGTGACCAAACCATTTTAAAACACCCTCTTTGCTCTCTGAACCACCCTCTTTTTTTTTACCCCACATCTCTCTTACCCATTTTTATTTACTCGATCCAAACCACCTCACAACCCCAAAAATTGTCCTTAAACAATCTCATTTCCAGCACATCCACCTTTCTAGCGCAAACTCTATCCATAGCCCACGCCTCGAAATTTATTTCAACATTGTTGGAAACCACTATTCCTTCAAACATACCCATTTTTCTTTCCGAGATAATGTTCTCCTTCCACACATTTTTCAAGGCGTCAGAATTTTCGCCCCTCCCCATCTATGATTCAAATTCCGTTTCCATTGTTCATACGCTGCCAAATCCACTCCCAGATATCTAAAAACACTTCACTTCCTCCAGTTTTTCTCCATTCAAACTTACCTCCCCCAAATTTTCTTGACCCTCCAACCTACTCTACCTGATAAACCTTACCCTTTTTTACATTTACTCTCAACTTTGTCTTTCACACACTTTCCTTAAACTCGTCAATAGCTTTGCAGTTTCTCAATGAAAACAGCCCAGCGTGTCATCAAACGAACAACAACTGGACTCACTTCCAAGCTTCTCATCCACAACAGACTGCAAAACTTGCCCCTCTTTCCCAAAAATTTTTCATTCACCCCCCTAACACCCTTCATAAACAAATTAAAACAAACCATGGAGACATCACACACCCTTTTCGCAAACCTACATTCACTGAGAACAATCATTTCCTCTCTTTCTACACCCTACACATGTCTTACATCCTCGATAAAATTTTTTACTCCTAACAACTTGCCTCCCAACCATATATTCTTAGTACCTTCCACAGGGGCATCTCTATCAACTCTATCATATGCCTTCTGCAGATCCTAATAAATGCTACATACAAATCCATTTTCTTTTATTTATTTAGTTGTATTTTCACATTCATTTTTTCAAAGCAAAACCTGATCCCACAATCCTTTACCACTTCTATAACCACACTGCTTTTTCCCAGCTGATGCCTGTACATGCCTTTACCCTCTCAATCAATACCCTCCCATATTTAATTTACAGGGATACTCACAAACTTATACCTCTTAATTTGAGCACTATTCTTATCCCTTTGCCTTTGTTTCAATGGCATATGCAAGCATTCCCCCAATCCTAGGACCTCACCATGAATCATACTTAAAATTAAGAACCTTACAAACCTTTTAAATACTCACTCCATCTCCTTTTCCCCATCACCCCCTACTTGTTTTTCACCTCCCCATTAGCCCCCTTCATGAAGTTCCCATTTGTTCCCTTCTCTTACGCACTTTAAATACCTCCTTCCAAAACATCTTTTCATTCTCCCTAAAATTAAATGATACTCTTCACCCAACTCTCATTTGCCCTCTTTTTACATCTTGCCCCTTCTCTTGACCTCCTTTCTCTTTCTTTTATACATCTCCCACTCATTTGCATTATTTCCTGCAAAAATCGTCCAAATGCCTCTCTCTTTCTTTCACTAATAATCTTATTCTTCATCCCCCCACTAAATTTCCATTTCTAATCTGCCCACTCCCACGCTTCTCATGCCCACAAGCATCTTTTGTGGAAGCCATCACTCTTCCTAAATACTCCCATTCCTCCCAAACTCCCCTTACGAGCTTTGTTTTCACCTTTTTCCATTCTATATTCAGTCTCGCCTTGGGACTTCCTCACACAGTCTCCTTCCCCAAACTCACTTACTTCAGCACTCTTTTCAGCCCAACATTCTCTATTCTTTTCTGAAAACCTTTACAAAAACTTCACCTTCGCCTCCCCCAAGGGAATGATGAGACATCTCCCCAGTTGC
>NW_027264122.1:0-21647 GCF_036320965.1 Panulirus ornatus | reverse complement strand
TCGTGCCAGCCTCTCCCTCCTGCTCCTGGCTGATTTCGTCCCAAGCCACTTTCTCCTATCCCCATATTCTCGTCCCAAGCCTCTCTCTCCTGTCCAGCCTGACTCTCGTCCTAAGCCTCTCTCTCATGTCTAGCCTGACTCTCGTCTTAAGCCTCTCTCCCCTGTCCTGCCTGACTCTCCTCCCAAGCCTGTCTCTCCTGTCCTGCCAATTCTCGTCACAGGACTCTCTCTCCTGTCCTTCCTGACTCTCGTCCCAATCCTCTTTCTCCTGTCCTGCCTGACTATCGTCCCAAACCTCTCTCTTCTGTCATGCCTGACTCTCGTCCCAAGCCTCTCCCTCCTCTCCAGCCTATCCTCGTCACAGGCCTCTCTCTCCGGTCCTGCCTGACTCTCGTCCCAATCCTCTTTCTCCTGTCCTGCCTGCCTATCGTCCCAAGCCTCTCTCCTCTGTCATGTCTGACTCTCGTCCCAAGCCTCTCCCTCCTTTCCAGCCTATCCTCGTCACAGGCCTCTCTCTCCTGTCCAGCATGACTCTCGTCCCAAGCCTCTATCTCCTATAGTGCCTGACTCTAGTCCTAATCCTCTTTCTCCTGTCCTGCCTGAGTATCATCCCAAGCCTCTCTCTTCTGTCATGCCTGGCTCTCGTCCTAAGCCTCTCCCTCCTCTCAAGCCTATTCTCGTCACAGGCCTCTCTCTCCTGTCCAGCATTACTCTCGTCCTTCGCCTGTCTCTCCTGTCCTGCCTCACTCTCATCCTAAACCTCTCTTTCCTGTCCTGCCTCATTTTCGTCCTAAGCCTTTCTGTCCTGTCCTGCTTGACTCTAATCCCAAACCTCACTCTCACCTGTTCTACCTATTCTCGTCCCAATCCAATCTCTCCTGTCCAGCTAGACTCTCGTCCCAAGCCTCTCTCTCTCCTATCCTGACTGACTCTCGTCCCAAACCCCTCTCTCCTGTAGAGACTGACTCTCGTTCCAAGCCTCTTTCTCATGTCATGCCTATTCTCTTGCCAGCCCTCTCCCTCCTGTCCTTGCTGACTTTCGTCCCAAGCCACTTTCTCCTCCCCTGCCTAATTCTCGTCCCAAGCCTCTCTCTCCTGTCCATCCTGACTCTCGTCCTAAGCCTCTCTCTCATGTCTAGCCTGACTCTCGTCTTAAGCCTCTCTCCCCTGTCCTGCCTGACTCTCATCCCAAGCCTATCTCTCCTGTCCTGCCTATTCTCGTCAAAGGACTCTCTCTCCTGTCCTTCCTGACTCTCGTCCCAATCCTCTGTCTCCTGTCCTGACTGACTATCGTCAAAAACCTCTCTCTTCTGTCATGCCTGACTCTCCTCCCAAGCCTCTCCCTCCTCTCCAGCCTATCCTCATCACAGGCCTCTCTCTCCGGTCCTGCCTGACTCTCGTCCCAATCCTCTTTCTCCTGTCCTGCCTGCCTATCGTTCCAAGCCTCTCTCCTCTGTCATGCCTGACTCTCGTCCCAAGCCTCTCCCTCCTCTCCAGCCTATTCTCGTCACAGGCCTCTCTCTCCTGTCCAGCATTACTCTCGTCCTTCGCCTCTCTCTCCTGTCCTGCATGACTCTCATCCTAAACCTCTCTCTCCTGTCCTGCCTCATTTTCGTCCAAAGCCGTTCTTTCCTGTCCTGCCTGACTCTAATCGCAAACCTCACTCTCACCTGTTCTACCTATTCTCGTCCCAATCCATTCTCTCCTGTACAGCTTGACTGTCGTCCCAAGCCTCTCTCTCTCCTATCCTGACTGACTCTCGTCCCAAACCCCTCTCTCCTGTAGAGACTGACTGTCGTTCCAAGCCTCTTTCTCATGGCATGCCTATTCTCGTGCCAGCCCTCTCCCTCCTGTCCTGGCTGACTTTCGTCCCAAGCCACTTTCTCCTATCCTGCCTAATTCTCGTCCCAAGCCTCTCTCTCCTGTCCAGCCTGACTCTCGTCCTAAGCCTCTCTCTCATGTCTAGCCTGACTCTCGTCTTAAGCCTCTCCCCTGTCCTGCCTGACTCTCCTCCCAAGCCTGTCTCTCCTGTCCCTGCCTATTCTCGTCACAGGACTCTCTCTCCTGTCCTTCCTGACTCTCGTCCCAATCCTCTTTCTCCTGTCCTGCCTGACTATCGTCCCAAACCTCTCTCTTCTGTCATGCCTGACTCTCGTCCCAAGCCTCTCCCTCCTCTCCAGCCTATCCTCGTCACAGGCCTCTCTCTCCGGTCCTGCCTGACTCTCTCCCAATCCTCTTTCTCCTGTCCTGTCTGACTCTCGTCCCAAGCCTCTCCCTCCTTTCCAGCCTATCCCCGTCACAGGCCTCTCTCTCCTGTCCAGCATGACTCTCGTCCTATGCCTCTCTCCCCTGTCTTGCCTGACTCTCGTCCCATGCCTCTCTCCCCTGTCCAGCCTGACTCTCGTCCCAAGTCTTTTTCTCCTGTCCTACCTGACTCTCGTCCGAAGCCTCTATCTCCTGTCCTGCCTGACTCTAATCTTAGTTCTCTCTCTGCTGTCCTGCGTGACATTCGTCGTAAGCCTCTCTCTCCTGTCCTGCCTCACTCTCGTCCTAAGCCGCTCTCTCCTGTCCTGCCTGACTCTCATCCCAAACCTCTCTCTCAATTGTTCTACATATTCTCGTACCAATCCACTCTCTCCTGTCCAGTTTCACTCTCGTCCTAAGCCTCTCTCTTCTGTCATGCCTCACTCTCGTCCGAGGCCTCTCCCTCCTCTCCAGCTTATTCTCGTCCCAAGCATCTCTCTCAAGTCCTGCCTGACTCTCGTCCCAAACCTCTCTCTCCTGTTCTGCCTGACTCTCGTCCCAAGCCTCTTTCTCCTGTCCTGCCGGACTCTCGTCCCAACCCTCTCCCCTCTCTCTCCTGTCCTGACTGACTGTCTTCCCAAGCCTCTCTCTCCTACAGTGAGTGACTCTCGTTCCAATGCTCTCTTACCTCTCATGCCTATTTTCGTCTCAGCCCTCTCTCTCCTGTCCTGCCTGAGTCTCGTCACAAGCCTCTCTCTCCTGTCCTGCCTTACTCTCGTAACGCGCCTCTCTCTCATGTCCTGCCTGACTGTCGTCCCAAGCCTCTCTCTCGTGTCCTGCCTGACTCTCGTGCCAAGAATCTCTCTCATGTCCTGCCTGACTCTCGTCCCAAGTCTCTCTGTCATGTCCTGCCTGACTCTTGCCCTAAGCCTATCCCTCCTGTCTTGCCTGACTCTCGTCCCAATCCTCTACACCCGGCCGAACTGACTCTCGTCCTAACCCTCGCTCTCCTGTCCTGCCTAACTCTCGTACTAAGACTTTCTCTCATGTCCAGCCTTACTCTGGTCCCAAGCCAATCTCTCCTGTCCTGCCTGACTCTCGTTCCAAGCCTCTCTCTCCTGTCCTGCCAATTCTCGTCTCAGCCCTCTCATTCCTGTCCTGCCTCACTCTCGTCCCAATCCTCTCTCTCCTGTCCTCCCTGACTCTCGTTCCAAGCCTCTCTCTACTGTCCAGCCTGACTCTAGTCCCAAGCCTCGCTCAACTCTCCTCTTTGACTCTCATCCTATGAATCTTTCTACTGTCCTGCGTGACTCTCGTCCTATGCATCTCTCTCATCTCCTGCTTGACTCTCGTCCTAAGCCTCTTTCTCCTGTCCTGCCTGACTCTCATCCCAAACTTCTCCCTCACCTGTTGTACCTGTATCCTGTCCTGCCAGACTCTCGTCCCAAGTGTCTCTCTCCTGTCCTGCCTGTCTCTCTTCCTAAGCCTCTCTCTCTCTCCTGTCCTGTCTGATTCTCGTCTAAAGCCTCTCTCTCTCTCCCGTCCTGCCTGACTAGCGTGCTAAGCCTCTCTCTCCTGTTCTGCCTAACTCTTGTCCTAAGCCTCTCTCTCATGTCCAGCCTGATTCTAGTCCGAAGACTATCTCTCCTGTCCTGCCTGACTCTCGTCCTAAGCCTCTCTCTCATGTCTAGCCTGACTCTCGTCTTAAGCCTCTCTCCCCTGTCCTGCCTGACTCTCCTCCCAAGCCTCTCTCTCCTGTCCAGCCTGATTCACGTCCCAATCCTCTCTCTCCTGTCCTACCTGACTCTCGTCCCAAGAATCTCTCTCCTGTCCTGCCTGACTCTCGTCCTTCGCCTCTCTCTCCTGTCCTGCATGACTCTCATCCTAAACCTCTCTCTCCTGTCCTGCCTCATTTTCGTCATAAGCCGTTCTTTCCTGTCCTGCCTGACTCTAATCGCAAACCTCACTCTCACCTGTTCTACCTATTCTCGTCCCAATCCAATCTCTCCTGTACAGCTTGACTGTCGTCCCAAGCCTCTCTCTCTCCTATCCTGACTGACTCTCGTCCCAAACCCCTCTCTCCTGTAGAGACTGACTGTCGTTCCAAGCCTCTTTCTCATGGCAAGCCTATTCTCGTGCCAGCCCTCTCCCTCCTGTCCTGGCTGACTTTCGTCCCAAACCACTTTCTCCTATCCTGCCTAATTCTCGTCCCAAGCCTCTCTCTCCTGTCCGGCCTGACTCTCGTCCTAAGCCTCTCTCTCATGTCTAGCCTGACTCTCGTCTTAAGCCTCTCCCCTGTCCTGCCTGACTCTCCTCCCAAGCCTGTCTCTCCTGTCCTGCCTATTCTCGTCACAGGACTCTCTCTCCTGTCCTTCCTGACTCTCGTCCCAATCCTCTTTCTCCTGTCCTGCCTGACTATCATCCCAAACCTCTCTCTTCTGTCATGCCTGACTCTCGTCCCAAGCCTCTCCTCCTCTCCAGCCAATCCTCGTCACAGGCCTCTCTCTCCGGTCCTGCCTGACTCTCGTCCAATCTCTTCTCCTGTCCTGCCTGCCTATCGTCCCAAGCCTCTCTCCTCTGTCATGTCTGACTCTCGTCCCAAGCCTCTCCCTCCTTTCCAGCCTATCCCCGTCACAGGCCTCTCTCTCCTGTCCAGCATGACTCTCGTCCTATGCCTCTCTCCCCTGTCTTGCCTGACTCTCGTCCCATGCCTCTCTCCCCTGTCCAGCCTGACTCTCGTCCCAAGTCTTTTTCTCCTGTCCTACCTGATTCTCGTCCGAAGCCTCTATCTCCTGTCCTGCCTGACTCTAATCTTAGTTCTCTCTCTGCTGTCCTGCGTGACATTCGTCGTAAGCCTCTCTCTCCTGTCCTGCCTCACTCTCGTCCTAAGCCGCTCTCTCCTGTCCTGCCTGACTCTCATCCCAAACCTCTCTCTCAATTGTTCTACATATTCTCGTACCAATCCACTCTCTCCTGTCCAGTTTCACTCTCGTCCTAAGCCTCTCTCTTCTGTCATGCCTCACTCTCGTCCGAGGCCTCTCCCTCCTCTCCAGCTTATTCTCGTCCCAAGCATCTCTCTCAAGTCCTGCCTGACTCTCGTCCCAAACCTCTCTCTCCTGTTCTGCCTGACTCTCGTCCCAAGCCTCTTTCTCCTGTCCTGCCGGACTCTCGTCCCAACCCTCTCCCCTCTCTCTCCTGTCCTGACTGACTGTCTTCCCAAGCCTCTCTCTCCTACAGTGAGTGACTCTCGTTCCAATGCTCTCTTACCTCTCATGCCTATTTTCAACTCAGCCCTCTCTCTCCTGTCCTGCCTGAGTCTCGTCACAAGCGTCTCTCTCCTGTCCTGCCTTACTCTCGTAACGCGCCTCTCTCTCATGTCCTGCCTGACTGTCGTCCCAAGCCTCTCTCTCTTGTCCTGCCTGACTCTCGTGCCAAGAATCTCTCTCATGTCCTGACTGACTCTCGTCCCAAGTCTCTCTGTCATGTCCTGCCTGACTCTTGCCATAAGCCAATCCCTCCTGTCTTGCCTGACTCTCGTCCCAGTCCTCTACACCCGGCCTAACTGACTCTCGTCCTAACCCTCGCTCTCCTGTCCTGCCTAACTCTCGTACTAAGACTTTCTCTCATGTCCAGCCTGACTCTAGTCCCAAGCCAATCTCTCCTGTCCTGCCTGACTCTCGTTCCAAGCCTCTCTCTCCTGTCCTGCCAATTCTCGTCTCAGCCCTCTCATTCCTGTCCTGCCTCACTCTCGTCCCAATCCTCTCTCTCCTGTCCTCCCTGACTCTCGTTCCAAGCCTCTCTCTACTGTACAGCCTGACTCTAGTCCCAAGCCTCGCTCAACTCTCCTCTTTGACTCTCATCCTATGAATCTTTCTCCTGTCCTGCGTGACTCTCGTCCTATGCATCTCCCTCATCTCCTGCTTGACTCTCGTCCTAAGCCTCTTTCTCCTGTCCTGCCTGACTCTCATCCCAAACTTCTCCCTCACCTGTTGTACCTGTATCCTGTCCTGCCAGACTCTCGTCCTAAGTGTCTCTCTCCTGTCCTGCCTGTCTCTCTTCCTAAGCCTCTCTCTCTCTCCTGTCCTGTCTGATTCTCGTCTAAAGCCTCTCTCTCTCTCCTGTCCTGCCTGACTAGCGTGCTAAGCCTCTCTCTCCTGTCCTGCTTAACTCTTGTCCTAAGCCTCTCTCTCATGTCCAACCTGATTCTAGTCCGAAGACTATCTCTCCTGTCCTGCCTGACTCTCGTCCCAAGCCTCTCTCTCCTGTCCAGCCTGATTCACGTCCCAATCCTCTCTCTCCTGTCCTACCTGACTCTCGTCCCAAGCATCTCTCTCCTGTCCTGCCTGACTCTCGTCCTTCGCCTCTCTCTCCTGTCCTACATGACTCTCATCCTAAACCTCTCTCTCCTGTCCTGCCTCATTTTCGTCCTAAGCCGTTCTTTCCTGTCCTGCCTGACTCTAATCGCAAACCTCACTCTCACCTGTTCTACCTATTCTCGTCCCAATCCAATCTCTCCTGTACAGCTTGACTGTCGTCCCAAGCCTCTCTCTCTCCTATCCTGACTGACTCTCGTCCCAAACCCCTCTCTCCTGTAGAGACTGACTGTCGTTCCAAGCCTCTTTCTCATGGCATGCCTATTCTCGTGCCAGCCCTCTCCCTCCTGTCCTGGCTGACTTTCGTCCCAAGCCACTTTCTCCTATCCTGCCTAATTCTCGTCCCAAGCCTCTCTCTCCTGTCCAGCCTGACTCTCGTCCTAAGCCTCTCTCTCATGTCTAGCCTGACTTTCGTCTTAAGCCTCTCTCCCTTGTCCTGCCTGACTCTCCTCCCAAGCCTGTCTCTCCTGTCCTGCCTATTCTCGTCACAGGACTCTCTCTCCTGTCCTTCCTGACTCTCGTCCCAATCCTCTTTCTCCTGTCCTGACTGACTATCGTCCCAAACCTCTCTCTTCTGTCATGCCTGACTCTCGTCCCAAGCCTCTCCCTCCTCTCCAGCCTATCCTCGTCACAGGCCTCTCTCTCCGGTCCTGCCTGACTCTCGTCCCAATCCTCTTTCTCCTGTCCTGCCTGCCTATCGTCCCAAGCCTCTCTCCTCTGTCATGTCTGACTCTCGTCCGAAGCCTCTCCCTCCTTTCCAGCCTATCCTCGTCACAGGCCTCTCTCTCCTGTCCAGCATGACTCTCGTCCCAAGCCTCTATCTCCTATAGTGCCTGACTCTCGTCCTAATCCTCTTTCTCCTGTCCTGCCTGAGTATCATCCCAAGCCTCTCTCTTCTGTCATGCCTGGCTCTCGTCCTAAGCCTCTCCCTCCTCTTCAGCCTATTCTCGTCACAGGCCTCTCTCTCCTGTCCAGCATTACTCTCGTCCTTCGCCTCTCTCTCCTGTCCTGCATGACTCTGATCCTAAACCTCCCTTTCCTGTCCTGCCTCATTTTCGTCCTAAGCCGTTCTGTCCTGTCCTGCTTGACTCTAATCCCAAACCTCACTCTCACCTGTTCTACCTATTCTCGTCCCAATCCAATCTCTCCTGTCCAGCTAGACTCTAGTCCCAAGCCTCTCTCTCTCCTATCCTGACTGACTCTCGTCCCAAACCCCTCTCTCCTGTAGAGACTGACTCTCGTTCCAAGCCTCTTTCTCATGTCATGCCTGTTCTCGTGCCAGCCCTCTCCCTCCTGTCCTGGCTGACTTTCGTCCCAAGCCACTTTCTCCTCCCCTGCCTAATTCTCGTCCCAAGCCTTTCTCTCCTGTCCAGCCTGACTCTCGTCCTAAGCCTCTCTCTCATGTCTAGCCTGACTCTCGTCTTAAGCCTCTCTCCCTTGTCCTGCCTGACTCTCCTCCCAAGCCTATCTCTCTTGTCCTGCCTATTCTCGTCACAGGACTCTCTCTCCTGTCCTTCCTGACTCTCGTCCCAATCCTCTTTCTCCTGTCCTTCCTGACTATCGTCCCAAACCTCTCTCTTCTGTCATGCCTGACTCTCGTCCCAAGCCTCTCCCTCCTCTCCAGCCTATCCTCATCACAGGCCTCTCTCTCCGGTCCTGCCTGACTCTCGTCCCAATCCTCTTTCTCATGTCCTGCCTGCCTATCGTTCCAAGCCTCTCTCTTCTGTCATGCCTGACTCTCGTCCCAAGCCTCTCCCTCCTTTCCAGCCTATTCTCGTCACAGGCCTTTCTCTCCTGTCCAGCATAACTCTCGTCCCAAGCCTCTATCTCTTGTCCTGCTTGACGCCCGTCTCAAGCCTCGCTCTCCTGTCCTGCCTAACTGTCATCCCAAGCCTCTCTCTCCTATAGTGCCTGACTCTCGTCCTAATCCTCTTTCTCCTGTCCTGCCTGAGTATCGTCCCAAGCCTCTCTCTTCTGTCATGCCTGGCTCTCGTCCCAAGCCTCTCCCTCCTCTCCAGCCTATTCTCATCACAGGCCTCTCTCTCCTGTCCAGCATGACTCTCGTCCCAAGCCTCTCTCTCCTATCCAGCCTGACTCTCGTCCTAAGCCTCTCTCTCATGTCTAGCCTGACTCTCGTCTTAAGCCTCTCCCCTGTCCTGCCTGACGCTCCTCCCAAGCCTGTCTCTCCTGTCCTGCCTATTCTCGTCACAGGACTCTCTCTCCTGTCCTTCCTGACTTTCGTCCCAATCCTCTTTCTCCTGTCCTGCCTGACTATCTTCCCAAACCTCTCTCTTCTGTCATGCCTGACTCTCGTCCCAAGCCTCTCCCTCCTCTCCAGCCTATCCTCGTCACAGGCCTCTCTCTCCGGTCCTGCCTGCCTATCGTCCCAAGCCTCTCTCCTCTGTCCTGTCTGACTCTCGTCCCAAGCCTCTCCCTCCTTTCCAGCCTATCCCCGTCACAGGCCTCTCTCTCCTGTCCAGCATGACTCTCGTCCTATGCCTCTCTCCCCTGTCTTGCCTGACTCTCGTCCCATGCCTCTCTCCCCTGTCCAGCCTGACTCTCGTCCCAAGTCTTTTTCTCCTGTCCTACCTGATTCTCGTCCGAAGCCTCTATCTCCTGTCCTGCCTGACTCTAATCTTAGTTCTCTCTCTGCTGTCCTGCGTGACATTCGTCGTAAGCCTCTCTCTCCTGTCCTGCCTCACTCTCGTCCTAAGCCGCTCTCTCCTGTCCTGCCTGACTCTCATCCCAAACCTCTCTCTCAATTGTTCTACATATTCTCGTACCAATCCACTCTCTCCTGTCCAGTTTCACTCTCGTCCTAAGCCTCTCTCTTCTGTCATGCCTCACTCTCGTCCGAGGCCTCTCCCTCCTCTCCAGCTTATTCTCGTCCCAAGCATCTCTCTCAAGTCCTGCCTGACTCTCGTCCCAAACCTCTCTCTCCTGTTCTGCCTGACTCTCGTCCCAAGCCTCTTTCTCCTGTCCTGCCGGACTCTCGTCCCAACCCTCTCCCCTCTCTCTCCTGTCCTGACTGACTGTCTTCCCAAGCCTCTCTCTCCTACAGTGAGTGACTCTCGTTCCAATGCTCTCTTACCTCTCATGCCTATTTTCAACTCAGCCCTCTCTCTCCTGTCCTGCCTGAGTCTCGTCACAAGCGTCTCTCTCCTGTCCTGCCTTACTCTCGTAACGCGCCTCTCTCTCATGTCCTGCCTGACTGTCGTCCCAAGCCTCTCTCTCTTGTCCTGCCTGACTCTCGTGCCAAGAATCTCTCTCATGTCCTGACTGACTCTCGTCCCAAGTCTCTCTGTCATGTCCTGCCTGACTCTTGCCATAAGCCTATCCCTCCTGTCTTGCCTGACTCTCGTCCCAGTCCTCTACACCCGGCCTAACTGACTCTCGTCCTAACCCTCGCTCTCCTGTCCTGCCTAACTCTCGTACTAAGACTTTCTCTCATGTCCAGCCTGACTCTAGTCCCAAGCCAATCTCTCCTGTCCTGCCTGACTCTCGTTCCAAGCCTCTCTCTCCTGTCCTGCCAATTCTCGTCTCAGCCCTCTCATTCCTGTCCTGCCTCACTCTCGTCCCAATCCTCTCTCTCCTGTCCTCCCTGACTCTCGTTCCAAGCCTCTCTCTACTGTACAGCCTGACTCTAGTCCCAAGCCTCGCTCAACTCTCCTCTTTGACTCTCATCCTATGAATCTTTCTCCTGTCCTGCGTGACTCTCGTCCTATGCATCTCCCTCATCTCCTGCTTGACTCTCGTCCTAAGCCTCTTTCTCCTGTCCTGCCTGACTCTCATCCCAAACTTCTCCCTCACCTGTTGTACCTGTATCCTGTCCTGCCAGACTCTCGTCCTAAGTGTCTCTCTCCTGTCCTGCCTGTCTCTCTTCCTAAGCCTCTCTCTCTCTCCTGTCCTGTCTGATTCTCGTCTAAAGCCTCTCTCTCTCTCCTGTCCTGCCTGACTAGCGTGCTAAGCCTCTCTCTCCTGTCCTGCTTAACTCTTGTCCTAAGCCTCTCTCTCATGTCCAACCTGATTCTAGTCCGAAGACTATCTCTCCTGTCCTGCCTGACTCTCGTCCCAAGCCTCTCTCTCCTGTCCAGCCTGATTCACGTCCCAATCCTCTCTCTCCTGTCCTACCTGACTCTCGTCCCAAGCATCTCTCTCCTGTCCTGCCTGACTCTCGTCCTTCGCCTCTCTCTCCTGTCCTACATGACTCTCATCCTAAACCTCTCTCTCCTGTCCTGCCTCATTTTCGTCCTAAGCCGTTCTTTCCTGTCCTGCCTGACTCTAATCGCAAACCTCACTCTCACCTGTTCTACCTATTCTCGTCCCAATCCAATCTCTCCTGTACAGCTTGACTGTCGTCCCAAGCCTCTCTCTCTCCTATCCTGACTGACTCTCGTCCCAAACCCCTCTCTCCTGTAGAGACTGACTGTCGTTCCAAGCCTCTTTCTCATGGCATGCCTATTCTCGTGCCAGCCCTCTCCCTCCTGTCCTGGCTGACTTTCGTCCCAAGCCACTTTCTCCTATCCTGCCTAATTCTCGTCCCAAGCCTCTCTCTCCTGTCCAGCCTGACTCTCGTCCTAAGCCTCTCTCTCATGTCTAGCCTGACTTTCGTCTTAAGCCTCTCTCCCTTGTCCTGCCTGACTCTCCTCCCAAGCCTGTCTCTCCTGTCCTGCCTATTCTCGTCACAGGACTCTCTCTCCTGTCCTTCCTGACTCTCGTCCCAATCCTCTTTCTCCTGTCCTGACTGACTATCGTCCCAAACCTCTCTCTTCTGTCATGCCTGACTCTCGTCCCAAGCCTCTCCCTCCTCTCCAGCCTATCCTCGTCACAGGCCTCTCTCTCCGGTCCTGCCTGACTCTCGTCCCAATCCTCTTTCTCCTGTCCTGCCTGCCTATCGTCCCAAGCCTCTCTCCTCTGTCATGTCTGACTCTCGTCCGAAGCCTCTCCCTCCTTTCCAGCCTATCCTCGTCACAGGCCTCTCTCTCCTGTCCAGCATGACTCTCGTCCCAAGCCTCTATCTCCTATAGTGCCTGACTCTCGTCCTAATCCTCTTTCTCCTGTCCTGCCTGAGTATCATCCCAAGCCTCTCTCTTCTGTCATGCCTGGCTCTCGTCCTAAGCCTCTCCCTCCTCTTCAGCCTATTCTCGTCACAGGCCTCTCTCTCCTGTCCAGCATTACTCTCGTCCTTCGCCTCTCTCTCCTGTCCTGCATGACTCTGATCCTAAACCTCCCTTTCCTGTCCTGCCTCATTTTCGTCCTAAGCCGTTCTGTCCTGTCCTGCTTGACTCTAATCCCAAACCTCACTCTCACCTGTTCTACCTATTCTCGTCCCAATCCAATCTCTCCTGTCCAGCTAGACTCTAGTCCCAAGCCTCTCTCTCTCCTATCCTGACTGACTCTCGTCCCAAACCCCTCTCTCCTGTAGAGACTGACTCTCGTTCCAAGCCTCTTTCTCATGTCATGCCTGTTCTCGTGCCAGCCCTCTCCCTCCTGTCCTGGCTGACTTTCGTCCCAAGCCACTTTCTCCTCCCCTGCCTAATTCTCGTCCCAAGCCTTTCTCTCCTGTCCAGCCTGACTCTCGTCCTAAGCCTCTCTCTCATGTCTAGCCTGACTCTCGTCTTAAGCCTCTCTCCCTTGTCCTGCCTGACTCTCCTCCCAAGCCTATCTCTCTTGTCCTGCCTATTCTCGTCACAGGACTCTCTCTCCTGTCCTTCCTGACTCTCGTCCCAATCCTCTTTCTCCTGTCCTTCCTGACTATCGTCCCAAACCTCTCTCTTCTGTCATGCCTGACTCTCGTCCCAAGCCTCTCCCTCCTCTCCAGCCTATCCTCATCACAGGCCTCTCTCTCCGGTCCTGCCTGACTCTCGTCCCAATCCTCTTTCTCATGTCCTGCCTGCCTATCGTTCCAAGCCTCTCTCTTCTGTCATGCCTGACTCTCGTCCCAAGCCTCTCCCTCCTTTCCAGCCTATTCTCGTCACAGGCCTTTCTCTCCTGTCCAGCATAACTCTCGTCCCAAGCCTCTATCTCTTGTCCTGCTTGACGCCCGTCTCAAGCCTCGCTCTCCTGTCCTGCCTAACTGTCAACCCAAGCCTCTCTCTCCTATAGTGCTGACTCTCGTCCTAATCCTCTTTCTCCTGTCCTGCCTGAGTATCGTCCCAAGCCTCTCTCTTCTGTCCTGGCTGACTCTCGTCAAATGCATCTCCTTCCTGTCCTGCTTGACTCTCATTCTAAGCGTCTCTCCTGTCCTGCCTGACTCTCATCCCAAACCTCTCTCTTACCTGTTCTACCTATTCTCGTCCCAATCCACTCTCTCCTGTCCAGCCTGACTCTCGTCCCAAGCCTCTCTCTCTCTCCTGTCCAGCCTCACTCTCGTCCCAAGCCTCTCTCTCCTGTCCAGCCTGAATCTCTTCCTAAGATTATCTCTCCTGTCCTGCCTATTCTCGTCACAGGACTCTCTCTCCTGTCCTGACTGACTTTCGTTCCAATCCTCTTTCTCCTGTCCTGCCTGACTATCGTCCCAAGCCTTTCTCTTCTGTCATGCCTGACTCTCGTCCCAAGCCTCTCCCTCCTCTCCAGCCTATTCTCGTCACAGGCCTCTCTCTCCTGTCCAGCATGACTCTCGTCCCAAGCCTCTCTCTCCTGTCCTGTCTGACTCTCGTCCCAACCCTCTCTCTCCTGTCCTGCCTAACTGTCGTCCCATGCCTCTCTTTCCTATAGTGCCTGAATCTCGTCCCAATCCTCTTTCTCCTATCCTGCCTGACTATCGTCCCAAGCCTCTCTCTTCTGTCATGCCTGGCTCTCGTCCTAAGCCTCTCCCTCCTCTCCAGCCTATTCTTGTCACAGGCCTCTCTCTCCTGTCCAGCATGACTATCGTCCCAAGCCTCTCTCTCTTGTCTTGGCTGACTCTCGTCCTAAGCCTCTCTCTCCTGTCCTGCTTCACTCTCGTCCTATGCCGCGCTCTCCAGTCCTGCCTGACACTCATCCCAAACCTCTCCCTCACCTGTTCTACCTATTCTCGTCCCAATCCACTCTCTCCTGTCCAGGTTGACTCTCGTCCCAAGCCTCTCTCTCCTGTCCTACCTGACTCTCGTCCCCGACCACTCTGTACTGTAAAGCCTGACTCTCGTTCCAATCCTCTCTCTCCTGTCCTGCCTATTCTCGTCTCAGCCCTCTCTCTCCTGTCCTACCTGACTCCCGTCCCAAGCCACTCTCTTCTATCCTCTCTAACTCTCGTCCCAAGCCTCTGTCTCCTGTCCAGCCTGACACTGGTCCCAAGCCTCTCTCTCCTATCCTGCCTGACTCTCGTCCTATGCATCTACCTCCTGTCCTGCCTGACTCTCGTCCTAAGCCTCTTTCTCCTGTCCTGCCTGACTCTCATCCCACACATCTCTCTCACCTGTTCTACCTATTCTTGTCCCAATCCACTCTCTCCTATCCTGCCTGACTCTCGTCCCAAACCCTCTCTCCTCTAGAGCCTAACTCTGGTTCCAATCCTCTCTCTTCTGTCCTGCCTATTTTCGTCTCAGCCCTCTCTCTCCCGTCCGGACTGACTCTCGTCCCAAGCCTCTCTCTCCTGTCCTGCCTGACTCTCGTCCCAATCCTTTATCTCCTGTCCCGCCTGACGCTCGTCCCAAGCCACTCTCTCCTATACTGCTTAACTCTCGTCCCAAGCCTCTCGCTCCTGTCCAAACTGACTCTAGTCCCAAGCCTCTCTCTCCTGTCCTCTGTGACTCTCGTCCTATGCATCTCTCTCCTGTCCTGCCTAACTCTCGTCCTATGCATCTCTCTCTCCTCTCCTGCTTGACTCTCGACCTAAGCCTCTCTATCCTGTCCTGCCTGACTCTCGTCCCAAGCGTCTCTCTCCTGTCGTGCCTGTCTCTCGTCCTAAGCCTCTCTCTCTCTCTCCTCTCCTGTCTGACTCTCGTCTAAAGCCTCTCTCTCTCTCTCTCTCCTGTCCTGCTTGACTCTCGCCCTAAGCTTCTCTCTCCTGTCCTGCCTAACTCTCGTCCTTAGCCTCTCTCTCCTGTCCAGCCTGACTCTAGTCCCAAGCCAATCTCTCCTGTCCTGCCTGACTCTCGTCCTAAGCCTCTCTCTCCAGTCCTGCCTGACTTTCGTCCTAAGCCTCTCTCTCCTGTCATGCCTGAACCTCGTCTTAAGCCGCACTCTCCTCTCCTGCCTGACCCTCGTCCCAAACTCTCTCTCCTGTCCTGCCTATTCTCGTCCCAATCCTCTCTCTTCTGTCCACCATGACTCTCATCCCAAGCCGATGTCTCTCTTGTCCTTCCTGACTCTCGTGCTAAGCATCTATCTCCTCTCATTCCTGACTCTCGTCCCGAGCCTCTCTCTCATGTCCTGCCCGACTCTCGTCAAAATTCTCTCTCTCCTGTTCTCTCAGACTCCCGTCCCAAGCCTCTCGCCCATGTCAGGCGTAACTGTCGACCTAATCCTCTCCCTCTTGCCCTGCCTGAATCTCGTCTCAAGACTCTCCTGTCCAGCCTGACTTTCGTCCCAAGCCTCTCTCTCCAGTCCAGCCTGACTCTCTTCACAAGGCTCTCTCTCCTGTCCTACCTATTCTCGTCAGAGGCCTCTCTCTCCTGTCCAGCCTGACTCTCGTCCAAAGACTCTTTCTCCTGTCCTGCCTGACTCTCGTCCCAAGTCTCTCTCTTCTGTCATGCCTGACTCTCGTCCCAAGCCTCTCCCTTCTCTCCAGCCTATTCTCGTCACTGGCCTCTTTCTCCTGTCCTTCCTGTCTCTCGTTCCAGGCCTCTCTCTCCTGTCCTGCCTGACTCTCGCCCCAATCCTCTCTCTCCTATCCTACCTGACTCTCGTCCCAAACCTCTCCCTCCTGTCCTGCGTGACTCTCGTCCTAAACCTCTCTCTCCTTTCCTGCCTCATTCACGTAATAAGCCGTTCTCTCCTGTCCTGCCTGACTCTCATCCCAAACCTCTCGCTCACCTGTTCTACCTATTCTCGTCCCAATCCAATCTCTCCGGTCCAGCTTGACTCTCATCCCAACACTCTCTCTCTCCTATCCTGACTGACTCTCTTCCCAAACCCCTCTCTCCTATAGAGACTGACTCTCGTTCCAAGCCTCTTTCTCCTGTCCTGCCTGACTCTCGTCCCAAGTCTCTCTCTTCTGTCATGCCTGACTCTCGTCCCAAGCCTCTCCCTTCTCTCCAGCCTATTCTCGTCACTGGCCTCTCTTTCCTGTCCTTCCTGTCTCTCGTTCCAGGCCTCTCTCTCCTGTCCTGCCTGACTCTCGCCCCAATCCTCTCTCTCCTATCCTACCTGACTCTCGTCCCAAACCTCTCCCTCCTGTCCTGCGTGACTCTCGTCCTAAACCTCTCTCTCCTTTCCTGCCTCATTCTCGTAATAAGCCGTTCTCTCCTGTCCTGCCTGACTCTCCTCCCAAACCTCTCTCTCACCTGTTCTACCTATTCTCGTCCCAATCCAATCTCTCCGGTCCAGCTTGACTCTCATCCCAAGACTCTCTCTCTCCTATCCTGACTGACTCTCTTCCCAAACTCCTCTCTCCTATAGAGACTGTCGTTCCAGGCCTCTCTCTCCTGTCCTGCCTGACTCTCGTCCCAAGCCTCTGTCTCCTGTCCTGCCTGACTCTCGTCCTAAGCCCCTCTCTCCTGTCCTGCCTGACTCTCGTCCTAAGCCTCTCTCCCCTGTCCTGCCTGACTCTCGTCCCATGCCTCTCTCTCCTGTCCAGCCTGACCCTCGTCCCAATCCTCTCTCTCCTGTCCTACCTGACTCTCGTCCCAAGCCCCTCTCTCCTGTCCTGCCTGACTCTCGTCCTACGCCTCTCTCCCCTGTCCTGCGTGTCTCTCGTCCTAAGCTTCTCTCTCCTGTCCTGCCTCACTCTCGTCCTAAGCCGTTCTCTCCTGTCCTGCCTGACTCTCATCCCAAACCTCTCTCTCACCTGTTCTACCTATTCTCGTCCTAATCCACTCTCTCCTGTCCAGCTTGACTCTCGTCCCAAGCCTCTTTGTCTCCTGTCCTGCCTGACTCTCGTCCCGGACCCCTCTCTCCTGTAGAGGCAGACTCTCGTCAGAAGCCTCTCTCTCCTGTTCAGCCTGACTCTTTTCCCAAGGCTCTCTTTCCTGTCCTGCCTAGTCTCGTCACAGGCCTCTCTCTCCAGTCCTGCCTGACTCTCGTCCTATGCCTCTCTCTCCTGTCCAGCCTGACTCTAGTCCCAAGCCTCTCTCTCCTGTCCTGCCTGACTCTCTTCCTATGCATCTCCCTCCTCTCCTGCTTGACTCTCGTCCTAAACCTCTTTCTCCTGTCCTGCTTGACTCTCATTCCAAACCTCTCTCTCACCTTTCTACCTATTCTCGTCCCAATCCACTCTCTCATGTCCAGCTTGACTCTCGTCCCAAGCCTCTCTCTCTCCTGTCCTGCCTGACTCTCGTCCTAATCCTCTATCTCCTGTCCTGCCTGACTCTCGTCCCAAGCCACTCTGTTCTATCCTGCCTAACTCTTGTTCCAAGCCTCTCTCTCTTGTCCAACCTGACTCTAGTCCCAAGCCTCTCTCTCCTGTCCTGTCTGACTCTCGTCCTATGCATCTCTCTACTGTCCTGCCTGACTCTCGTCCCAAGCGTCTCTCTCCTGTCCTGTCTGTCTCTCGTCGCAAAACTCTCTCTCTCTCCCCTGTCCTGTCTGACTCTCGTCTAAAGCCTCTCTCTCTCTTCTGTCCTGCCTGACTCTCGTCCTAAGCCTCTCTATCCTGTCCTGCCTAACTCTCGTCCTAAGCGTCTCTCTCATGTCCTCCCTGACTCTAGTCCCAATCCTATCTCTCCTGTCCTGCCTGACTCTAGTCCCAAGCCTCTCTTTCCTGTCCTGCCTGACTCTCGTTCTAAGCTTCTCTCTCCTGTACTGCCTGAACCTCGTCCTAGGCCGCACTCTCCTGTCCTGCCTGACTGTCGTCACAAGTCTCTCTCTCCTATAGTGCCTGACTGTCGTCACAAGTCTCTCTCTCCTATAGTGCCTGACTCTCGTTCCAATCCTCTCTCTCCTGTCCAGCCTATTTTCTTCTCAGCCCTCTCTCACCTGTCTTGCCTGACTGTCGTCCGAAGCCTCTCTCTCCTGTCCTGCCTGACTCTCCTCCCAAGAATCTCTCTCATGTCCTGCCTGAATCTTGTTCCAAGCGTCTCTCTCCTGTCCTACCTGACTCTTGCACTGAGCCTCTCTTTCCTGGCCTACCTGACTCTCATCCCAAGCCTATATCTCCTGTCCCGCCTGACTCTCGTCCCAAGCCTCTCTCTCATGTCCTGCCCGACTCTCGTCACAATTCTCTCTCCTTTTCTGCCTGACTCTCGTCCCAAGCCTCTAGCTATTGTCATACCTGACTGTCGTCTTAATCGTCTCACTCTTGCCCTGCCTGAATCTCGTCCCACGCCTCTCTCTCCTGTCAAGCCTGACTTTCGTCCCAAGCCTGTCTCTCCTGTCCAGCCTGACTCTCTTCCCAAAGCTCTCTCTCCTGTCCTGCCTATTCTCGTCACAGGCCTCTTTCTCCTGTCCAGCCTGACTCTCGTCCCAAGCCTCTCTTTCCTTTCCTGCCTCATTCTCGTACCAATCCTCTCTCTCCTGTCCTGCCTGACTATCGTCCAAAGTCTCTCTCTTCTGTCATGCCTGACTTCCGTCGCAAGCCTCTCCCTTCTTTCCAGCCTATACTCGTCACAGCCCTCTCTCTCCTGTCCTGACTGTCTCTCGTCCCAAGCCTCTCTCTCCTGTCCTGCCTAACTCTCGTCCCAAACCCCTCTCTCCTGTAAGGCATGACTCTCGTTCCAATCCTCTCTCTCCTGTCCTGCCTATTCTCGTCTCAGCTCTCTCTCTCCTGTCCTGCCTGACTCTCGTCACAAGCCTCTCTCTCCTGTCCTGCCTGACTCTCGTCCTAACCCTCTCTCCCTATCCTGCCTGACTCTCGTCCTAAGCCCTCTCTCCTGTCCAGCCTGACTCTAGTCCCAAGCCTCTATCTCCAGTCCTGCCTGACTCTCGTCCTATGCATATCTCTCCTGTCCTGCCTGACTCTAGTCCTATGCTACTCCCCTCCTTTCCTGCTTGACTCTCGTCCCAAGCCTCTCTCTCCTGTTCTGCCTGACTTTCGTCCCAATCCTCTCTCTCCTGTATTGCCTGATTCTCGTCCCAATCCTCTCTCTCCTGTCCTGCCTGACATTCGTCCCAAGCCTCTATCTTCTGTCATTCCTCACTCGCGTCGCAAGCCTCTCCCTCCTGTCCAGCCTATTTTCGTTACAGGCCTATCTCTCCTGTCCTGCCTGACTCTCGTCCTCAGCCTCTCTCTCCTGTCCTGCCTGAACCTCGTCCTAAGCCACACTCTACTGTCCTGCCTGTCTCTAGTCCCAAACCTCTCTCTCTCTCTCTCTCTCTCTCTCTCTCTCTCTCTCTCTCTCTCTCTCTCTCTCTCTCTCTCTCTCTCTCTCTCTCTCTCTCTCTCTCTCTCTCTCTCTCTCTCTCTCTCTCTCTCTCTCTCTCTCTCTCTCTCTCTCTCTCTCTCTCCCTCCTGTCGTGCCTCATTCTCGTTCGAATCCTCTCTCTCCTAACCTGCGTGACTTTAGTCTCAAGCCTCTCTCTCCTGTCCCGCCTGACTCTCGTCCAAAGCCTCTCTCTCCTGTCCTATCTGACTTTCGTCCCAAACCTCCCTCTCCTGTCCAGCCTGACTCTTGTCCCAAACATCTCTCTCAAGTCCTGCCAGACTTTCGTCCCAAGCCTCACTCTCCTGTCCTGCCTCTTCTCGTCACAAGCCTCTCCTGTCCTGCCTGACTCTCGTCCCAAGCCTCTCTCTCCTGTCCAGCCTGAATCTCGTCACAAGTCTCTCTCTCCTATGCTGCATGACTCTCTTCCCAAGCCTGTCTCTCCTGTCCTGCCTGACTCTCGTCCCAAGCCTCTCTCTCTTGTTCTGCTTGACTTTCGTCCCAATCCTCTCTCTCCTGTATTGCCTGACTCTCGTCCCAATCCTCTCTCTCCTGTCCTGCCTGACATTCGTCCCAAGCCTCTATCTTCTGTCATTCCTTACTCTCGTCGCAAGCCTCTCCCTCCTGTCCAGCCTATTTTCGTTACAGGCCTATCTCTCCTGTCCTCCCTGACTCTCGTCCTCAGGCTCTCTCTACTGTCCTGCCTGAACCTCGTTTTAAGCCACAATCTACTGTCCTGCCTGTCTCTAGTCCTAAACCTCTCTCTCTCTCTCTCTCTCTCTCTCTCTCTCTCTCTCTCTCTCTCTCTCTCTCTCTCTCTCTCTCTCTCTCTCTCTCTCTCTCTCTCTCTCTCTCTCTCTCTCTCTCTCTCTCTCTCTCTCTCTCTCTCTCTCTCTCTCTCTCTCTCTCTCTCTCTCTCTCTCTCTCTCTCTCTCTCCTGTCGTGCCTCACTCTCGTTCGAATCCTCTCTCTCCTAACCTGCGTGACTTTAGTCTCAAGCCTCTCTCTCCTGTCCTGCCTGACTCTCGTCCCAAGCCTCTCTCTCCTGTCCTGTCTGACTTTCGTCCCAAACCTCTCTCTCCTGTCCAGCCTGACTCTTGTCCCAAGCATATCTCTCATGTCCTGCCTGACTTTTCTGTCGTGACTTCTCCCAACCTCTCTCTCGTGCGATCCGCCAACTCTCTCTGTCTCCTGACATTTCAACCATCTCTTCATCCACTCGTCCAAGCCTCTCTCCGTCCAGCCTTTCGTACAGGCTTCTCCCTGCCCTGACTCTCGTCCTCAGCCTCTCTCTGTCCGCCTGACCTGTCAAGCCACATCTACTGTCCTGCCTGTCTCTAGTCCCAAACCCTCTCTCCTCTCTCTCTCTCTCTCCTCCTCTCCTCCCCATCTCTCTCTCTCTCTCTCTCTCTCTCTCTCCTCTCTCTCTCTCTCTCTCTCCTCTCCTCTCCTCCCTCTCTCTCTCTCTTCTCTCTCTCTCTTCTCTCCCTCCTCCCTCTCTCTTCATCTCTCTCTCCTCCTCCTTCTCTCTCTCTCCTGTCCCTCTCTCGTCAACTCTCTCTCCTCTCTCTCTCACTCTCTCCTGTCCGCGATTGTCCAAACCTCTCTCTCCTCGACTTTTCCAAGCTCTCTCTTCCTGCTCTTGTCCAAGCCTCTCCTTCCGCTGACCTTCCAACCTCTCTCGTCCGCCTGTCTTCCAATACTCTCTCCTCGACTTCTCCACCTCTCTCCTTCCTGCCTGACTCTTCCAAAGCCTCTCTCTCTGTCTCTCTTCGTCCAACCTCTCTCTCCTTCCTCTTCGCCACCTCTCTCTCCTTCCCCTACTTTCCCTTCTGTCTCTGACTCCCTCCCTACCTTCTCTCCTGCCTCTCTCCTCCTCACCTCTTCTGCCTCCCTGACCCTTACCCCTCTCCTCTCCTCTCTCTCCTACCTCTCTTCTCCTCTCTCTCTCTCTCTCTCTCCTCTCTCTCTCTCCTCTCTCTCTCTCTCCTCTCCTCTTCTCCTCTCTCCTCCTCCTCTCTCTCTCTCTCTCTCTCTCTCTCTCTCTCTCCTCTCTCTCTCTCTCTCCTCCTGTCCTGCCTCACTCTCGTTCGAATCCTCTCTCTCCTAACTCGTGACTTTAGTTCAAGCCTCTCTCTCCTTCCTCTGACTCTCGTCCCAACCTCTCTCTCCTTCCTGTTGACTTCGTCCCAAACCTCCCTCGTCCAGCACTCTGTCCCACAATCTCTCTCCTCCTGACTTTCCCACCTCCTCCACTTTCCAGCCTGACTCTAGTCCAAAGCCTCTATCTCCAGTTCGCACTCTATCCTAGCTCTCTCTGTCTCCTGCCTGCCTGACCCCGTCCCAACCTCTCCCCCTTTCCTGCCTGAACCTGTCCAACATCTCTCTGCCTGTCCTAGTCCTCCTCTCCATCTCTCTCTCTCATCTCTCCCTCCTCTCCTCTCATCTCTCCTCTCTCTCCTCTCTCCTCATCCTCTCTCTCCTCTCTCTCCTCTCTCTCCCTCCCTCTCTCTCTCCTCTCTCCTCACTCTCCACTCTCCTTCTCTCCTCTTCTCTCTCTCTCCTCTCCTCTTCTTCTCTTCCTCATCTCTCC
>NW_027264121.1:0-15238 GCF_036320965.1 Panulirus ornatus | reverse complement strand
TTTAAATGATGTAAGAATTGGATGGGAAGTGGATATATGAACACTCTGGGCATGCCAATAGAAGGATTGATGATTATAGGTAAGCTGCATTGCTATCATATGAATGTGGTGCAAGATATACTAATTGTTGGGGTGATACTTAACCAAAGGGGGATTGTTTGGGTAGAGGTTGCTGTGTAAAGGTACATTGTGTGTGATTCATTTAACCAAGAGTCATCCTATGAGAAAGTTATTTAGTGTATCTAAAAGAGCGGTAAACAGGAAAATTACCACTGACTCCTTTTGCTGAATATATAGGAAGATGTCTCATACTATAGTGGATGCTTGCTTACATTGTATTAGGAAAGTAATATGATAGCAAAAGAATGATTGGTGGATGTGGCTTTTCTTTGTTTCTTGGCACACCTTGTCTGATGTTGGAAATGGCAAGCAAGTGGGCCATTGTTTTGTTCTGTTTCCTGTGCTAACTCGCTAACGCGGGGAGACAGCAACAAAGCACAATATAATTTTATTAATGTATTGTGGTGTGTGGTGGTTTGATCGAGTGATGTAAACGTAAGGGTGAGAGAGATGTGTGGAAAAAAAAAGAGGGCGTGGTTGAGGAGAGCAGAAGAGGGTGTTTTAAATGGTTTGGGCACATGGGAGAGGATGAGTGAGGAAAGATTTGACCAATGAGGTATATATGTGTCGGAGGTGTGGGAACAAGGAGAGAGAGGGAGAGGACCAATTGGAGGTGGAAGGATGGATGAATGAAAAAGATTTTGTTATTATGTGATCGGGGCCTGAACATGCAGTGAGGGTTGGAGAGGAGGGCAAGGAATAGAGTGGAATTGTGAAGCGATGTGGTTACCGGGGTTGACGTTGCTGCAGTGGATAGAAGCAAGGCATGTGAAGCGTCTGGGGTAAAAACCATGGAAAGCTGTGTAGGTATGTTATATTTGCGTTGTGTGGACATATGTATATACATGTGTATGGGGGGGGGTAGGGCCATTCTTTCGTTTTTTTTTTTTCTTTTGTTTCCTTGCGCTACCTCGCAATCGCGGGGAGACAGCGACAAAGTATAATTTATAAAAAAAATAAATTTATATATCTGATATATGTTTAGATATGTTGGGTGAAGTGGTGGTGAGAGTGTGCGAGCTTGGGAAGGAGACTTGTGTGAGGAATAGTACCAGGAGTGACTGAGTTACAGATGGAAAAAGGTGTAAACAAGAGGAGGTAAGGGGAGTGGGGGGGGATGGGATGTATTTAGGTGAAGCAGTGATGGCTTGCGCAAAAGATGCTTGGAAGGGCCATGAGAAGCATGGGAGGTGGGTTGATGAGAGGGTAGCGAGTTGGTGGGATGAAGAAGTTAGTTATTTGTGGAAAGAGAAGAGAGAGGATTTGGACATTTTTTTGCAGGGAAAAATGCACTGAGGGGAGATGTATTAAAGAAAGAGACAGGAGTCAAGAGAAAGGAGCATGAGGTGAAAAATAGGGCTAAGAGGGTTGGGGTGATGAGAAAAAGTTTTTAGTAAAGTATCCAGTCTTAAATTTTAGGGAAAATAAAAAGATGTTCTGGAGGAGGTAAATAAAAGTGCGTAAGACAAGGGGGCAAGCAAATGGGAACTTCAGTAAGGGGGCAAATGGGGAGGGGGATTAACAAGTGTGGTGGTGAGAATTAGATGGAGTAGTGAGTATTTTGAAGATTTGTTGATGTGTTTGATGATAGAGTGGCTGATATAGGGTTGTTTTGCTTGAGTGCGGTTGTGCAAAGTGAAGAGGGTTAGGGAAAATGATTTGGTTAAACAGAGACGAGGTTGTAAAAGCTTTGCGGAAGATGAAAGCGGCAAGGCAGCTGTTTGGATGGTATTGCAGTGGAATTTATTAAATAAAGGGGGTGAACTGTATTGTTGGAATGGCTGTTAAGGTTATTTTTATGTTATGTATGATTCATGGTGAGATGCATGAGGATTGGGCCGAATGCGTGCATCGTTTTAGTGCCACTGTACAAAGGCAAAGGGGATCAGAGTGAGAGCTCAAATTACAGGGGGTATAAGTTTGGTGGGTTTTCTGGTAATTATATGGGAGGGGTATTGATTGAGAGGGTGAAGCTTGTACAGGAGCAGCAGATTTGGGGACGGAGCAGTGTGTTTCAGATGTGGTAGTGGATGTGTGGTTTCAGGTGTTTGCTTTGAAGAATGTATGTGAGAAATACTTAGAATAGCAAATGGATTTGTATGTAGCATGTATTGATCTGGAGAAGGCATATGATAGAAGGGCTGTAGTGATGCTCTTGTGGAAGGTACTAAGTTATATATGGGGTGGGAGGATTATACCCCCCCCCCCCCCCCACCAACATGTTGTTAGAAGCAGTTGGAAAGTTTTTATATAGGAGGTATGGCATGTGTACGTGTTGTTGAAGAGAGGAAAGTGATTGGTTCTCAGTGCATGTCGGTTTGCGGCAGGGGTGTGGGATGTTCTCCATGGTTGTTTAATTTGTTTATGGATGGGGTTTTTAAAGGAGGTGAATGCGAGAGTTTTGGAAAGAGGGGCAAGTATGGAAGTCTTATACCTGTTGGGGGCTAATAAATGATTTGGATTAAAATGAGTAGATATGAGTATGAATAAAATGAATTAAAATTATATTATGAGGAGCTGGGGAATGTGGAAGTCAGTTGTTGTTCGCTGATGATACCAGCGCTGGTGGCTGTTTCTTGTGAGAAACTGCAGAAGCTGGTGACTGAGTTTGGTATAAAAATAAAAAAAAAAAAAAAAAAGGGGGTTTTGTGTGAAAGAAGAAAGTTAAGAGTAAATGTGAATAAGAGCAAGGTTTTTAGGGACAGTAGGTTGAGGGTCAAGTCAATTGGAGGTATGTTTGAATGGAGAAAAAATGGAGGAAAGGAAGTAAGTGTTTTAGAATATCTGGTGAGTTGATCTGGCAGCGGTTGGAACCATGGAAGCGGAAGTGAATCATAGGGTGGGGGTGGGGGCGAAAATCCTGGGTGCCTTGAAGGAATGTGAGGAAGTCTGAAGAAACATTGTTCGGAAGAAAATTGGTTATGTTTGAAGGAAATGTGGTTCCAAAACAATGTTGCTTGGTTGCGAGGGTTGTGGGCTATAGATAGAGTAGTGCGCAGAGGAGGGTGGTATGCACTGGAAATGAGATGTTTGGGAACAATGTTGTGGTGTGAGGTGGTGTGAATGGAGTAAGTAATGTAAGGGTAAGTGAGATGTGTGGAAATAAATAGAGTAGTGGTTGAGAGAGCAGAAGGGGTGTTTTGAAATGGTTTGGGCACTTGGAGAGAATGAGTGAGGATGATTACCCTAGAGGGTATATGTGTCGTGACGGTGGAAGGGAACGAGGAGTTGTGGGAGACAAACTGGAGGTGGAAAGATGGAGTGAAAATGAATTTTTGAGTGATTCAGGGTCTGAACATGCAGAGAGGGAGAAGGAGGGCCAGGAATAGAGTGAATTGGAGCGATGTTGGTATACTGGGGTTGACGTGCCTGTCAAAAGGGTTTTTTTTTTTGGATAGAATCAAGGGCATGTGAATAGGTCTGGGGTCAACCATGGAAAGCTGTTGTAGGTATGGTATATTTGCTGTGTGGAGTTTGTTTACCACATGTGTATGGGGGTGGGTTGTGACCATTTCTTTAGTCTGTTCCTGCGCTAACCTCGCAAACGCGGGATGGGGACAGCGACAAAGTATAATATATATTATAATATATAAAAAATAGTGAAATTGGAAAAGATATGTAGCTTAGACATTGAAGCTTATTCTTTCATTGAAATGCGAACAAGGGAGCATTTTTTTTTTTATTCCAAGTGATAGAGATTGGGAAAGCAAAAAGGTGTTTTTCATGGAATGTACTGAAAAAGTTTGAGGTCCAGAGAAAAACTTTTGGTTCTGTCAGGTTTATTATCGGCGGGTATGGAACAAACTACCTACCCTCATGGTATCCTAGATTATGGGTTGTACTTTGTGTAATGAAGACAAATTGTAGAAACATCAATAAGCCATTATTCCAGTTTAATGATAAGAGAATAGTGGGACCAGCAGTATCCCCCCCCCCATATTTTTTTTTTGTTTTTTGTTGTCTGTTGTTATTTGACTCAAACATTTGGTTAGAATTGATCGCCTAACTCTAATGCCTCGCGCCTCGTTTTAGTAAAATAAATTATACATTCCCCTTTTCCATAGCCAGGAGGTTGAACCCATTATGTGGATTCTTCATTTTTCAGTTTCATTTCAGGCTAGAAGTTCAGTTTTTCTTAAATTATTTCTTACATTTTTATATGCTTATATATATATATTATAATATATATATATATGTGTGTGTGTGTATGTGTGTTGTATTTGTATATATGTATAATATATATTAATTTATATATTTATAATTATATATTATATATATTTTTTTTTTTTTTTTATCCCAAAAAGGAAGGAAATCTGAGGGGGCCAGGTGAGGGATATTCCAAAAAAGGCCCGGTCCTCTGTTCTTACACGGCTACCTCGCTATCGCGGGGAAATGGCGAATGTATGAAAAAAAAAAAAATATATATATATATATTTATATATATATTTATATATAAATATATATATCTAAATATATATATATATATATATATATATAGATTTTCCTAGGGGATAGTGGTGAAGAATACTTCCATGCCAGTCCTCACGTGTTGTAGAAGGGTCTAGAGGGGACGGTGAGTGGGGGGGGCCAGAAATCCTCCCATCCTTTGTATTTTTAACTTTCTAAAAAATAGGAAAGAAAAACAGGAGTCACGCGTAGGAGTGCTTCATCCTCCTCGTAGACTCAAATTGGTTTGTCTAAATGTGTGTGGATGTAACCAAGAATGTGAAAAAAGGAGAGATAGGTAGTATGTTTGAGGAAAGGAACCTGGATGTTGTGGCTCTGAGTAAAAACGAAGTCAAGGGAAAAGGGGGGAAAAGAGGGGTTTGGGTAATGCCCGGGGAGTAAAGTAAGGGGTTTTTAGTGAGGGGGACAAGAGAAAGGGGAAGGGAGTACCCAAAACCCCTTAAAAACAGTTGTGGGAGTATGTAAAAGGGAATGAAAGAAATTTAAAATTCCGATTAAAATGGGTAAAAAAACTGAAAGTTGATGGGAGAGGAGGGGTTGATTTTTGGGTGCATATGCCCCTTGGGAAAGAAAAGAAAGATCTTTAGGGGAAAGGGTTTTTTGGGGAGAAATGAATAAAGGTGTTAGTGGTTTTGAGCACAAAAACCAGGTTTTAGTGAAGGGTGTTTTTTTTGAAAAGGTGAGTAATGTGGCATTGGGGAAAATAATTGGTGTCTTGGGGGGGTTTCGTTTTGTAAATGGAAAGGGTTTTAAAGGCTTGTAGATTTATTTGTAAAAAAAGGGAAATTTGTTTTGGGAATCCCTTTGGTTTAAAAAAAAAGATATAAAAGTATAGGTATGTAAGTAGGGAGATGGCCGTAGAGCATTTTTGGGTTTTCGTTTTTAAACTGATGGTGGGCCCGAAAGGGGGACACTTTTGGTTTTTAATTGCTGAGAGGTGCAAGGGAGGAAGGGCTGATTTTTTTCTTGTGGGGAAAGGTGAAGATTTGTAGGGGTTTTTCGGGAAAAGAAGGGGAGAATTTTTGGGGTGAAGAGATTTTGGTGAATTTAAGTGGTTGGGAAGGGAGACTTGTGTGAGGAAGTCCCAGAAGGGGACGAGGCAGAATGGAAAAAGGGAGAACAAAGGAGGGGGAGGGGAGGGGGGGGAAGGAAGGGGATGGTTTAGGGAAGCATTGAGGCCCTTGCTAAAAAAAGTTTTGGAAACAGAGAACTTTGGGAGGGGGCAGTTTAAAAAAGGGGTTTGGAGTGGTGGAATGAAGAAGTAAGATTGTTAATAAAGAGGAAGATGGGCCCTTTTGGAGATTTTTGCGGGGAAAAAATGCAATAAGTGGGAAAAGTTTTAAAAGAAAGAGGCAGGGGGTTTCAAGAAAAAAAGGTTTCAAGAGGTGAAAAAGGGGAAAAAATGATTTTTGGGGGGAAAGAGATTATCAAAAATTTTAGAGAAAAAAAAATTTTTTTTTGGGAAAGGGAGGTAAATAAATTTCATAAAAGGGGAACAAAGGGGGAACTTCCTGAAGGGGGTTTAATAGGGGGGTTTAAATAACAAGTAGTTGGTGAGTGAGAAGGGGGGGAGAAAATTTATTTTGAAGGTTTGTTAAATGTGTTTGAGAAAAGGTGGCGATATTGGGTTTTTGGGGGTTAAAGGTGGTGTGAAAGGTGAGTGGGTTAGGGAAAAAAATGTTTTTAAAAAACCCGAGAAGGGTTTAGAAAAAACTTAGGGGGAAGATAAAAAGCCAAGGAAGGGTGGCGGTTTGGTTGATATTCCGGGGAATTTAGAAAAAAGGGGGTGACGTATTTTTGGGACTGGTTGGGAAGGTTTTTTAAAAGTATGTTTTGACCCCTGGTGGGGGTTGGGTGAGGATTGGGGGAAATGTTTGCTGGGCCATTGTACAAAGGAAAAGGGGTAAAATGAGGGTGCTAAAAAATTAAACAGGGAATAATTTGTTGAGTATTCCTGGTAAATTATATGGGGGGGTATTGATTGAGAGGGGAAGGCAGGGTACAGAGCATCAGATTGGGAAAAGAGAGTGTGGTTTTAGAAGTGGTAGAGGATGGGGTGGTTTGGGGTGTTTACTTTTAAGAATGTATGTGAGAAATACTCGAAAAACAAATGGATTTGTATGTAGCACTTCGGATCTTGGGGAAAAACATATATAAAAAGTTGGGTAGAGTTTCCTTTGGAAGGTATTAAGGGAAATATGGGGTGGGAGGGGAAGTTGTTAGAAGCAGTAAAAAGTTTTTTTTCGAGGATGTAAGGCATGTGAAAAGGGAGGGAAAAGAGGAAAATGATTGGGTTTTCAGTGAAAAGAAATTTTTCGGCAAAGGGTTTTGTGATGTCTCCATGGCTGTTTAATTTTTTATGGATGGGGGTTTTTAGGGGGGTGAATAAGAGAAAGAAAGGGGGGGCAAGTATGCCCGTTTTTTGTGGATGAGAGAGCTTGGAAGTGAGTCAGTTTTTGTTCATGATGATAAAGCGCTGGTGGCTGATTCATGTGAGAAACTGCAAAACTGGTGACTTAGTTTGGGGAAAGTGTGGAAAGAAGAAAGCTGAGAGTAAATGTGAATAAAACAAGGTTTTTTTTGGGGACAGTAGGGTTTGGGGGGGGAATTCCCTTGGGAGGGGAAGTTTGGGTTGGGGAAAAAAATGGAGGAAGTTTAAGTGTTTTTTGATATCTGGGGTTTGGGTTTTTTTGGAGAATTTGGGGCCATGGGAAATGGAAAATGAATCATAGAGGGGGGGGAGGGGGCAAAAATTCTGGGAGCGTTGAAGAATGGGTGGAAGTCCGAGAAAATTATAAACCCGGGGAAAACAAAAAAAGTGTATTTTTGAGGGAAAAAGTAGTTTCCAAAAAATGTTATAAAGATTGCGGGGTGGGGTATAGATAAATTTTTGCAATGGGGGGGGTGGATGGTTTCTGGGAAAAGAGTTTTGAGGGCGTATTGGTGTGAAGGGGGGTTTTACGAGTAAGTAATGAAAGGGGAAGATGAGGTGTGGGTAATAAAAAAAAAGGTTTGGTTTAGAGAGCCCGAAGAGGGGGTTTTTGAAATGGTTTGGTCAATGGAGGGGAAAAGAGTGAAAAAAGATTTTGGAAACCCAAAAGGGTATATTTGTCAGAGGTTTGAGGCAATTAGGGGAAAATGGGAGACCAAATTTTGGGGGTGGAAAAATGGGAAATGAAAAAAAATTTTTATGATCGGGGCCTGAAAATGCAGGGGGTGAAAGGCGTGCAAGGAATAGGGAAAATTTAAAAGATGTGGTATAATGGGAATTGAAGTTGTCAAGGGGATTAAACCAGGGCTGGGAGGGGGGGTAAAATGGAATTTTGTGGGGGGGGATGTGGAAACGGGAAATTTGGGTTTCTTGATTTTTTAAAGACAGTAGGATGGTGTGGAATGGGGCCCTTTGTTGTCTTTTCCTAGCTCTCCTGGGACATAAGTGGGGGGGTGTTGTTATTTCATTTTGTGCGGGGGGCGAGGGGGAATGAAAAAGGAGACGATGAATATGAAATGGTTATATTTTAATGTTGGTTTGTTTAGTAGTATATGTTGGTGTATAGGTATGATTTTTGCATGTGTGGGGTTTTTGTTTTCATGTGTGTGGGGGGTTGAGATTTTTTGTTGTTTTTGGCATGTAATGTGGGAAAAGAACAAAGAAAATAAAAAAAGTTTTTTAAAAGTATATTTTTTGGTCTACGGGAAAATGAAAATTTTAGTTCCCAAATGCATTTCATGAATAGTAATCTCGGGAATAAGAAAGAAATATATTCAGCTGTTAACAACAAAAAAAACTTTGATAGGGAGCATTTGGTAAAATGGTAAAATGGTTATTCTAGTTTTGTTGTATATTGGACTTGTATTTCTTTTTGTATGCCCCATGATTTTTTATTACATGAAAGTGCCTTGGGATTTATCCCTTTCATTTTTTTGTGGACTATAGGGTTTATCTTGTAGTGCAAAAAAGTGTCCAAAAAAAAAAGAGGAGAGAGAGGAGAGAGAGAAAAGAAGAGGATTAAAAAATTTTGGGCCCCTTTTAGTTTCCGGGGGGGTACCTCTAGGGGAAACGCAAATTAATAAAAAGATAAAAATATGTATATTCGCCATTCCCGCTTTTTTTTTGTGGGTTAGGTTAGGAAAGAGGACGGGCCTTTGAGGGGGTATCCCCCCCGGCCCCTTTTTGTCCCTTTTTTTGGGAAAAAAAAAAAAAAAAAAAGAGGGGAGGGTTTCCCCCCCCCGCCCCTCCCTTTAGTTGCCTTCTTTTTTTTTTTAATTTTATATTTTTTATAAATTTATATATATATAAAATTTTTATTTTTAAATTTTTATTGACCACAATCCAGATGAAAGTTATGAAGCAAAGTCACATTCATAGTTTATAATTTTGTTTTATTTTTAAATTTTTTGTATTTTAAGTGTGGCGAAAACATTTTCACGGGGATAACTACCCCCCAGGTGCAAAACTTAATGTGTTTATTTAAAATTAAATTTGCCCAAAAATTTTCCTCAGGATCTCCCAAATGAGAAAAACACAGGAAAAGATTTTGGGGGGATTTGGGTTTAAGAAACCGAGGTGAGAGGATTAAGAAAAAGGTGAATTGCAATGATGGGGTTACCCTGTCGTGTGCTGTCAAAGGAATGAATAGGGCATGTGAAAAGTCAGGGGGAATTGGAAAAGGGCTGTGGGGTGGAGTGGTAGGGAGTGTGGTTTCGGTGCCTACCAGGAAGTTCAGCTGTGTAACAGATTGGGTTATTGTTTTGGGTTCCCTTTCTGAGGAGGGGGGGGAAAAACTGTTTGTGTGAGAATGGTAGTGCAAGAATGGATCAAGGAAGCAAATATTTGGACGATTTTTGGGGAAAAAACCCAATTGATGGGAGGGTGTATAAAGAAAGAGACGGAGGGGCAAAAGAAAGGGGGGAAAAGGGAAAAAAAGGGGCAAATGAGAGTTTGGGTGAAGGGGTTCATTAGTTTAGGGAGAATAAAAAGATGTTCTGGAAGGAGGTAAATAAGTGGTTTTAAACAAGGGAGAAATGGGAACTTCATGAAGGGGGCAAATGGGAGGGGAAAAAATGGGATGTAGAAGGAGATGGGTGGTATTTTTAAGGGTTTTTTTTTTAAAGTGTTTGATTTGGTGGAGATATTTGGGGGTTTTTGGTTGAGGTGGTGTGCAAAGTGAGAGGGGTTTGGGAAAAAAGATTTTGGTAAACAGAGAGAGGTAGAAAAAGTTTGGGAAGATAAAGGGCGAGGCACGGTTTGGATGGTTTGCGGGAAATTTATTAAAAAAAAAAGGGGGGGGATGTTTTAAAATTTGAGGGTGGAAAAGGGTTATTTAATGTATGTATGATAGGGTAGGGGGAGGTTTGGGGGAATGGTGCATAGTGATTGTAAAAAGGAAAAAGGGGAAAAGAGGAGTGTAAAATTCAGAGGTATAAGTTTTGGATTTTCCCTAGTAAATTATAGGGAGGGTTTGTTTGAGAGGGTGGGCTTTAAAGAGATCGATTGGGGAAGAGCAGGGGTTTCAAAAATGGTAGGGATTGGGGAAACGGTGTTTGCTTTGAAGAATGTATGTGAAAATATTAGAAAAAAAAATGGATTTGATGAAATTTTATGATCTGGAAAAGGGATATGATAAGTTTATTGATAGAGAGCTTTGGAAGGTTTTAAAATATTGGGTGGGAGGAAGTTGTTAAAGCATGAAAAGTCTTAAAATGAGGTTAAGGAGGTATGTGTAGGAAGAGGGGAAAAGGTTTGGTTTTTCTCAGTAAATGTGGTTTTGCGGCAGGGGTGTGATGTTCATGGTTGTTTGTTTTGTTTATGGGGGGGTTGTTAGGGAGGTGAAGAAGATTTTTGGAAAGGGGGCAATTTTAAGTCTGTGGGGTGAGGAGTTGGGGAGTAGTCATTTGTTGTTCGCTGATGATACAGCGCTGGGGTGTTTAGGGAAACTGCAGAATGGTTGATTTTGGAAGTGGTGAAAAAAAAATTTAAAGAGTAAAGTGAATAAGAAAAGAAAATTGGGTAAGTGGGGTTTGGGGGTAAGTAAAACTGGGAGGAAAGTTTAAATGGAAAAATGGGGGAAAGTAAAGTGTTTTAGATATTGGAGGGAAAATGGCAGGGAGGAAGGAAACGGGAAGTGGATATAGGGGGGGGGGAGGGGGCGAAAATCCGGGGACTTGAAGAATTGTGGAGTCGGATTTTATTGGAAAGAAAAAGGGGTATGTTTAAAGGAAAAGGGGTTCCCAACAATTTGTATGGTTGCGAGCGTGGGTAGGGATGAGTTTTGGGGAGGATGGATTGTGGAAATGAGAGTTTGGGGAAAAATGTTGTGTGAGGGGGTTTTGATGAGTAAGTAAAAAAGGGTAAGAGAGATGTGTGGAAAAAAAAAAGAGCGGGGTTGGAGAGCGAAGAGGGTTTTTTGAAAGGGTTTTTGGCACAGAGGAAAGGTGGGGAAAGATTTTCAAGAGGTATTGGGCGGAGGTGGAGGGAAGGGAAAGGGGAGACCCAAAATTGGGGGGGAAAAATGGGGTGAAAAAGATTTTGTTGATCGGGGCCCGAACATGAGGAGGGGAAAGGAGGGCAAGGATAGAGTGAATTGGTTCCCATGTGATACCGGTTTCGGCCCGTCAGTGGATTGAAAAGGGATGGAAGGGGTTGGGTAAACCATGGAAAGCTGTGTAGAAAAGTATATTTGCGTGTGTGGCCCTATGTAAAAAAAAACATTGTATGGGGTGGGTGGGCCCCTTTTTTTCGTAGTTTTCCCTTTCGTCCCCCGCCCAACGGGGACACGAAAAAGCAAAAAAAAAAAAAATATATATATATAAAAAAAATATTTATATATATATATATATATATAATATATAATTTTTTTTCTTCAACAATTCGCCCTTTGATTAGCGAGTGTAGGTTAAGAACTGAGTCCACACACGCAAATATACATACCTACACATCTTTTCCATGGTTACCCCAGACCTTCACATCCCTGACAAATCCACTGACAGCCACATATATATGTCAACCCCGGTATACAACATCGCTCCAACTCACACTTTTCCCTTTTGCCCTCCCTTTCACCCTCCTGGCCCATGTTCAAGCCCCGATCACACAAAATCTATTTCACTCCAACTTCCACCTCCAATTTGGTCTCCCTCTTCTCCACGTTCCTCACCTCCGACCACATATATCCTCTTGGCCAATCTTTCCTCACTCATTCTCTCCATGTGACCAACCATTTTCAAAACACCCTCACACTGCTCTCTCAACCACGCTCTTTTTAATTCCCACACATCTCTCTTACCCCCCCCTTAAACGTTACTTACTCGATCAAACCACCTCACACCACACATTGTCCTCAAACAACTTCATTTCCAGCACATCCATCCTCCTGCGCACAACTCTATCCAATAGTTCCCACAGCCTCGCAACCATACAACAATGTTGGAACACTATCCTTCAACATACCCATTTTTTGCTCTGCCAGATAATGTTCTCGACTTCCACACAATCTTCAAGGCTGTTGGAGGTTTGTATTTCTATGAAGGTGCCATTCATGTGCATTTATTCAATATATATATATATATATATATATTTATATATATATATAATATATATATATATAATATATATATATATATATATATTACATTATTAATTATTTATTTTGCTTTGTCGCTGTCTCCCGCGTAGCAAGGTAGCGCAACGAAACAGAACAAAGATGGGCCCAAGCCCACCCACATACATATCATATAACATACAACATCCACACACGCAAATATACATACCTATTACATCTCAACGTATATATCTATATATATATATATATATAAAATATTATATAAATATATATAATAAAATAATTATTATTATTATTATTATTATTTTGCTTTGTCGCTGTCTCCCGCATTACCGAGGTAGTGCAATGAAACAGAGAAAGACTGGCTCAAACCCACCCCACATACACAAGTATGTACATACATATCCACAACGAGCACATAATACATACCTATACATGTCCTAACATATCATATACGCAAGAGTACATATACATACCACACATGTACAAAATTTTTATACTAAACTCCCTATTCATTACCTGTCACCACCCTGCCACACATGAAATGACAACCCCATCCCCCCGCATGTGCGTGAAGTAGCGGCAGAAAAGACAACAAAGGCCATCATTCGTACACACCTCAGTCTCTAGCTGTCATGTATAATGCACTGGAAACCACAGCTCCCTAACCACATCCAGGTCCCACAGAGCTTCCATGGGTTACTCCAACACCTCACATGCCTGGTTCAATCCATTTACAGCACGTCGACCCCAGTAGCCACCATCGATCCAATTCACTTATTCCTTGCACGCCTTTCACACCTCCCGCAAGTTCAGGCCCCGAACACTCAAAATCATTTTCACTCTATATCAATCCACGTTCCAATTTTGTCTCCCACTTCTCCTCGTTTCCCCCCCACCTCTGACACATATATCTTCTTGTCAATCTATCCTCACTCCCATCCCTCCATGACCAAGCCATTTCAAAACACCCTCGCCCTGCTCTCTCAACCCACACTCTTTATCACCACACATCTCTCTACCCTATTATTACTTTCTCGATCAAACCCCCTCACACCACATATTTGTCCCAAACATCCTCAATTCCAGCACATCGACCCTTCTGTGCACGACTCTATCTATAGCCCATGCCATCGCAACCATAGAACATTCTAATAAACCACTATTCCCATCATATAACCCATTTTTGTTTTCGATATAATGTTCTCGAAAACAAATGTCCCAACATTCTACAACGCTCCCAGAACTTTCGCCCACCCCCACCCCTAATGGTTTCATCCGCTTCCATGGTTCCATCTGCTACCAAATCCCCCTCCCAGATATCTAAAACACTCACTTCCACCAGTTTTTCTCCTTCAAACTTTTCCTCCCAGTTGACTAGTCCTTCAACCCACTGTACCTATTAACCTTGCTCTTATTCTTCACTTTTACTCTCAGCTTTCTTCTTTCCACACACTTTTACCAACTCAGATCACCAGCTTCTGCAGTTTCTCAAAAGGATCCAGCCACCAGCGCTGTATTCATCAGCGAACACAACTGACTCGCTTCCACTCTCTCATCCACAACAGACTGCATACATGCCCCTCTTCCCAAAACTCTTGCATTCACCCCCCTAACAACCCCATCCATAAACAAATTAACCACAGAGATAATCAAACACACCTCCGCAACCAACCGTTCACTGAGAACCAATCACTTTCCTCTCTTCCTACACGTACACATAATCCATAGCCATCCTGATAAAAACTTTTTTGCTTCCTAACAACTTGCCTCCCACACCATATATTCTTAATACCATTCCTACAGAGCATCTCTATCAACTATCATATGCCTTCTGCAGATCCGTAAATACTTACATACAAATCCATTTTTCTTTTCCAAGTATATTCTCACATGCATCTCAAAGCAAACATGTGATCCACCCATCCTCTACAACTTCTGAAACCACACTGCTCTCCCCAAACTGAATGCTCTCATATTAATGCCTTCACCCTCTCAGTACAATCCCTCCATATACTTTACCAGGATACTCAGTGAACTTATGCCTTGTAATTTGAGCCACAATCATTTTTATCCCAATGCCTTTGTACAGTTGCACTATGCAAGCAATCCCTCCCCCCCCCAATCCTCAAGCAGCACACCATGAGTCATACATACAATTAGAATAAACCTTACTAACCTGTCAAAAAGTACAGTCAACCCCTTTTTTTAATAAATTCTACTGCAATACCATCCAAATGCGTTGCCTTGCCGGCTTTCATCTTCTGCAAGCGTTTACTACCTCTCTCTGTTTTTTCCAAATCAATTCTCCCTAACTCACTCACTTTGGCACACCACCTGGACCAAACACCCCTAGTGCTCACTCATCAATCAAAACACATTCCACAAACCTTCAAAATACTCACTCCATCTCCTTCTTACATCAACCACTACATGTTTTATCACCTCCCCATTAGTCCCATCACTGAAGTTCCCATTAATGCCTCTCTCTTCACTTTCACTAATAATCTTACTTCTTCATGCCTCACCACTCACTAGTCTTTCTAAGCAGCCCACCTCCCATGCTTCTCATGTCACAAGCATCTTTTTTGCAAGCCATCACTGCTATCCCAATACACCCCATTCCTCCCACCACTACCCCTTACCTCCTTCGTTCTCACCTTTTTCCATTCTGTACTTAGTCCCCACCGTACTATCCTCTTACAAATCTCCTTGGTCCTTCCAATAGCCTCACTTACTCTTCTCTCACCACTCCACTTCACCCAAACAATCACTCTTCTGAAAACCTCTACAAATCTTCACTCTTCGCCTCCCACACGATAATGATCAGGCATCCCTCCAGTTGCACCTCTCAACACATTAACATCCAAAAGTCTCTCTCGCACACCAATTACTTAACACACGTATCCAATAACGCTTCTATGGCCATCTCTCCAACTTACAAAAGCATACTTATGTATAACTTTCTTTTTAGACCAGGTAATTCCCAATCACCAGTCTTTATTCAGCACAGAAATGGTACAAGCTGTTCAACCATATTTCCATTACAACACTGAACAATCATGTACACCAATTATTCCCTCAACTGC
>NW_027264120.1:15000-16749 GCF_036320965.1 Panulirus ornatus | reverse complement strand
CCTGACTTGTCTTTCCAACCCCTGCCAGACCCCAGCCAATGCCAGCCCCCAGCCCCTGCCAGACCCCAGCCCCTGCCAGACCCAAGGCCTCTGCCTGACCCCAGCATCCGCCTGACCATAGGGTCTATGCATGGGACAGTGTGGGATAGTCTGTGGGAATACGGGAGCAGTTTGTGTGATTGTAGAAGCATTCTGTGGGAGTGTACAATGTGTGTGGGAATACGTGAAAGCTAATGGACCTGCGTGTAACTGTGATGGGGTTTGTGTGTGGGGTGTTTGTTGGTAGTGTGGATGGAGTGTGGTGATGTTTGTGGTAGTGTGGGTGGAGTGTGGATCTGTTTGTTGTAGTTGTGGGTGGAGTGTGGAGGTGTTTGTGGTAGTGTGGGAGAGTTGTGGTGATGTTTGGGGTTTAGTGTGGGTGGGTGTGGTGATGTTTGTGGTCGTGTGGGAGAGTTGTGGTGATGTTTGTGGTAGTTGGGTGGTGGAGTCTGGTGATGTTTGTGGTCGTGTGGGAGAGTGTGGTGACGTTTGTGGTAGTGTGGGTGGAGTGTGGGGGGTTTGTTTGTGGTAGTGTGGGTGGAGTGTGGTGATGTTTGTGGTAGTGTGGGAGAGTGTGGTGATTTTTGCGGTAGTGGGGGGAGAGTGTGGTGATGTTTGTGGTAGTGTGGGTGGAGTGTGGTGATGTTTGTGGTGGTGTGGATGGAGTGTGGAGGTGTTTGTGGTAGTGTGGTGGAGTGTGGAGGTGTTTTGTGGTAGTGTGGGTGGATTTGTGGAGGTGTTTGTGGTAGGGTCAACATTCAGAGATACCCACCTAGTCTCTCGCAAACATTCAACCCAAGAATGAGATGATGTGTGAGAGAGTGGATGTGTGAGAGTGGTGAGCATGGGATCAGAGAGTAAGTTGAGAGTGGTGAGCAGGGAGTGAGGGGAGAGAGGAGAGGAGTGATGACCGTGGAGTGAGAGTGAGTGAGTGGTGAGCATGGAGTGAGAGTGAGAGAGTGGTGAGCGTGGATGAGAGTGAGTGAGAGTGGTGAGCGTGGAGTGGTGATGAGTGAGAGTGGTGACCGTGGAGTGAGAGTGAGTGAGTGGTGGAGCATGGAGTGAGAGTGAGTGGAGTGGTGAGCGTGGAGTAAAGAGTGAGTGAGAGTGGTGAGCGTGGAAGTGAGAGGCAGGTCAGATCTAATTGCGATCACGCTACCACAAAACAGCGCTATGATAACAAACAGTTAACGTTGTTAGCTAATGTGGTTCAACCTCACCCCAGCGTTAGCTATCTCCTCCTCCTCCTCCCCCCCCCCCCCCCCCCTCCCCCCCCCCCCCCCCCCCCCCCCCCCCCCCCCCCCCCCCGTGTTGGACGAGATGGTCCAGTATGCCGGGCCCTCTCCCGCCCTGCGTCGAGCGCGGTGGGACACACGCTGACGGGGTTTCTATTTTCATGGCACAGTTAATGTACCATAGGTTCCTTCCGCTTTTATCATCCGGGAAAAATTGTTCTTTACTTGCAGTTGTCAGAGCTGGAGGAAATTAACCGTGGCAGCTGAGTCAGGGTGCACTGAACTGCTGCTCTCAGTACCTGCCCTGGGACGGCTGGAACTGCTGTCCCAGGGCTGCTGGACCTGTAACACAGGAGCTGTGATAAATCATTATGAATTTTTCGGGCAAATGTGACCGTATTATTTTTGTATGTGCCTCTCTCTCATATTTTTTTTTTCTTTTTGCTTTGTCGCTGTCTCCCGCGTTTGCGAGGTA
>NW_027264120.1:2500-10000 GCF_036320965.1 Panulirus ornatus | reverse complement strand
AGAGGCTTCGACCATGTGGACTGGAATTCGCTCACAAAAAACTGTGTCTTGTTATTCAGTTGTTATGTGTACACAAACTTCCTACAATGATGAACACAACTTATATGAGCATCGCGCTACATAGCCTGGTGTGATTACATCCAGTCATTATAATCAAAGAATTATCATGTTGAGACCCAAGGTGGGTACTGAGACCCAGGGTGGGTACTGAGACCCAGGGTGGGTACTGAGACCCAGGGTGGGTACTGAGACCCAGGGTGGGTACTTAGACCCAGGACGGGGACGCTGAGTCCCTGGATGGGTGCTGAGACCCAGGAAGGTTGTTCACTCCCACGATATGTTGAATCCCAGGATGGGACTGCTGAATCCCAGGATGGGACTGCTGAATCCCAGGATGGGACTGCTGAATCCCAGGATGGGACTGCTGAATCCCAGGATGGGACTGCTGAATCCCAGGATGGGACTGCTGAATCCCAGGATTTTGGGGCTGCTGAATCCCAGGATGGACTGCTGTAATCCAGGTGGGACTGCTGAATCCCAGAGAAGGCGTTGAATTCCAGGGGGGTGTTCAGTACCAGGGAAGTTTCGAGTCCACAGGAGACGTGTTCAGCGCCAGAGTTAAGTGTTGTAAAGATCGGACAGTTGTATGTGGAGGGTTGTACACAATGGTAGATTGTAGGTGAGGGCAGTGTGTGGCGGGTTGTAGGTGAGGGCAGTGTGTGGCGGGTTGTAGGTGAGGGCAGTGTGTGGCGGGTTGTAGGTGAGGGCAGTGTGTGGCGGGTTGTAGCCCAACACGTCGTTTCCTATACAAGTAAATCTTGACAGTTATGAGACATACTGCAGGAGCGGCGGAACTTTGCTCCCTACCTCGCTTGTTACTGAGGCAACCCAGCACCACTTACTGAGGCGGGCCTGCACCACTTACTGAGGCAGGCCAGCACCACTTACTGAGGCGGGCCAGTACCACTTACTGAGGCGGGCCAGCACCACTTACTGAGGCGGGCCAGTACCACTATACTGAAAGGGGGGCCAGTACCACTTACTGAGGCGGGCCAGTACTAGTCAGTGAGGCAGTGATGTTATGTGTGGTGCACACAGAGGTAGTGTCTCCAGTGCCAGCGGGCAACATTATGAAGGGCGGCGACACACAACATCGTCTTTCGTCGCCCTACTGTGAAGCAGAGTCCGTCCCCAGGACCTGATGTCTATGGTCAGGTCCTGGTACATATCTTCCTTCAACACTCAGTGATAAAAGCTCTCTCTTCTCTCCCCTCTCTCTCTCTCTCCTCTTCTCTCTCTTCTCTCTCTCTCTCTCTCTCTCCTCTCTAAGAATTGGTGAAAATTCAACCCACGCTCGAGAGAAGATGGATTGTCATGGACAAGAGTGAACATGAACGTAAATATTCCTTAATGGGAACGTATGGGGTCTGGGAAGGAGAACCAGGACTGGTAAAACATGACCAGTACGACGGTACAGGCCGCGGGGGGGGGGGGGGGTCTGCTGAACACATGACGTCATGATGAACATAAACATATTAGTGACGTAGACAGGGAGGGATGGGAGGGGGGGAGTCGGTAGTGAGAGGTGGAGCTGGTGGGAGAGAGAGGTCGGTAGTAGAGTGGACTGGTGGGAGAGGAGAGGTCGGTAGTGAGAGGTGGAGCTGGTGGAGAGGAGAGGAGGCAGTATGAGTATGAGAGCAACACGGGGCAGGACATGTACGGATGAAGTAAACAAAGCTGGACTGAGTTTCGGTGCTGAAAAGCAACGTTACAAACCTTCCAGGTGGTGGAGGCTGAGGACAAACGTGAGAGAGAGAGAGGAGAGACGAGAAGAGAGAGAGAGATTGAGAGAGAGAGAGAATTATGTAATTACTTATCTATACTGTACGAGGCGTGGTTCTACTCTCATGAGTCCTTATTCTGGACCATTGTCTAGTAATCATACAATTCTTTATATTATGTGTTGTCTCTATCAACTCTTCCCTCGTTACTCCTCTCCCATCATCGACCACCTCATAATACAGTAATGTATTTCTTGACATCTTTGTTTACAATAAAACCCGTTCACTGTCAGCGTCATAGACCCGTTTTAAAAGCCAAGAGGTTATGATCAAGTCACTTCTCACTCTCCTCTTCTTTCAAGAAGGACAGATGATAAGACTTCTAGCTTTCCTTGTAACTCAACTTTACTTTGGCACCATCTTTGTTGCTCGCCTCTGGAACTACTACAAGTTTTGTGTGCTTCTTTTATGTGGGTTGACCAAACGTTGTGAAGCATCATGTTGTACTGTGCCTCATGTGAACAGCTCGTTGGCTATATCGTTATTCATGAACTCAGATTCAGTTTTGATTTGTGTCAGTAGGACAGTTAGTCATCTTAAGTGTTCTCCTAACGTGAACTGTTGAGATGTCCACTTCCAAGTCTCTCTACTGTTTTATTTCCTGTTGGACAATTGGTCATATCAAGACCTTCCCTCGTATAACCCAACATTATCACTACAACTTGCACTGAGCGTTATCAGTCATGTAATGAACCAACTCTGTCACGCTTCCTCGTGACCTTGTATGATCTGTAAACCTACTCAGACACGATGCCATACGTCCTGCCACGTCATGGCCAACAGAGCGGGCCCAGCGGCACTCGCTGGTAACCAACCCATCATGAGAAGGCTCCTCTGGTGTGCGGGCCTTTGCACCTTCCACTTAAATCTTGTCTCTCTCGGAGCCTTCCTCTGATGTCTGCCTGGAATCCTGGTTCTTGATCAGCTCCCATGTGAGACATGGTCACTTGCTATGTGGCAGTCCACGTACAGTCTACATCATCCTTCCGGTTTCTCTTCGTACACATCTATGTTATATGTGACTGTGAGTTGTCCGCGTCAGCAGTACTCATGTGCGACCCTCATGATCCCTCACAACCTGAACCTGTCCTTCACCTCCCAAGACTCCACATTCCACCACAACCTCCTCCTCCACCCTCCCAAGGCTCCACTCTCCACTACAACCTGCTCCTCCACCCTTCACTCCACTCGGTGACCTACGTAGACAGACAAGGCGCGCGTCTCCCTGGCTGGGTTCAGGCGGCTGGCGGTCCGCAGCCACCATGACCACCTCCGCCGCCGCCCCCTCACTCACTCCCTCCCTGGTCCAGCCTCGTCATTGCATCTGGAGGCATTTTCTCATGCTGCTCTGTGCTGCCGTGGTCCTGGGTGGGTGCCTGCTGAGAATCTACCTCCCCCAGGGTTCCACTACTGTAGGATCAACCTCCAGAGTTCCACTACTGTAGGATCAACCTCCCCAGGGTTCCATACTGTAGGATCAACCTCCCCAGGGGTCCACTACTGTCGGATCAACTCTCCCCAGGGTTTCCACTTACTGTAGGATCAACCACCCCAGGGGTCCACATGCTGTAGGATCAACCTCCCCAGGGTTCCACTACTGTAGGATCAACCACCCCAGGGTCCATAATGTCGGATCAACCTCCCCAGGGTTCCACTACTGTAGGATCAACCTCCCCCAGGGTTCCACTACTGTAGGATCAACCTCCCCATGGGTTCCACTAATGTAGGATCAACCTCCCCCAGGGTTCCACTACTGTAGGATCAACCTACCCCAGGGTTCCACACTGTAGGATCAACCTCCCCCAGGGTTCCATACTGTAGGATCAACCTCCCCCAGGGTTTCCACTACTGTAGGATCAACCTCCCCAGGGTTTCCACTACTGTAGGATCAAACCTCCCCAGGGTTCCACTACTGTAGGATCAACCTCCCCCAGGGTTCACTACTGTAGGATCAACCTCCCCCAGGGTTCCATACTGTAGGATCAACCTCCCCCAGGGTTCCACTACTGTAGGATCAACCTCCCCCAGTGGCCCAGTGCTGGACATGTGACGTATGCCACCGTCCAGAGAGAGTAGTCGACGGTGCGCTGTAGATTCTGTAGCTCAAACTGTGTCTTAAGACTGGAGGTCGTACAGCCTCATGGTATGTGCCACAGAGGTTCGCGGATTTCAGAGACCTTCCAAAAGAAACCTGGAAGGGGTCACCTTGTGGACCTGCTACACAGGCCTCCTGGGTCAGTATTTTGGCTGGGTGAGGACGTCCAGAGGTTAGCTGACTCATGTGTCTGAGATGGAAGAGCTTGACGTAGTTCTTGTCTTCAGTGAGCCTGTGTATATGAGGTCAGGAAGGCGGTTCTTGTGAGTACAGAAGGCTGGCTGGAGGGAGGAGTGAAGGCCGGCACACCTTGGCTAGAGACGAGAGGAAGGCGGGACTGCTCTCGTTAAGGTGGCAAGTGGCATTCTCTGTAGTTAAGGTGCAGTTGCTGACTCTGAGTTGTGACCTGAGTGATCGCCTCAGTCGCTCTAAGGTCACTGTGAGGCGAAGTGTCAGGTAATCGGCACGACAGATAGGTTGGCCAGCATCGTCACTGTGAGGGTGACCACTTACCCAGTACTGGGATGGACTGTGGCATTGTTAAATATAATGGCTGTTCATGACACTACACCACTAATGGCCCTCATAGCATGTTCTCCCTGGCCGTTACAGCATGTTCCCCCTGGCCCTTACTGCATGTTCTCCCTGGCCCTCACAGCATGTCTCCCTGGCCTCACAGCATGCACTCACTCTTGGCCCTTACAACGAGTCCTCCCCCCAGGCTCCCACATCATGTCTTCCTCTTGATCATCATTGTTCAGCGTTCTGCCGGTGAGCTGCGCATTTCTCACAAATCTCGTTCATTCGCATCATCCGACGTATAATGTGAGGACAGTGTATGAGACCAGAGCACCTTCCAAGAACCAGCACACTGTTTTATGACAACATATGATCTCATGCTTCAATATCTAAGAATTATATATATATATATATATATTATAAAATATATATATATATATATTTTATATATATATATATATATATACATTTTTGCTTTGTCGCTGTCTCCCGCGTTTGCGAGGTAGCGCAAGGAAACTGACGAAAGAAATGGCCCAACCCAATCCATACACATGCAAATACATACGTCCACACACGCAAATATACATACCTACACAGCTTTCCAGGGTTTTTACCCCAGACGCTTCACATGCCCTGATTCAATCCACTGACAAGCACGTCAAACCCGGTATACCACATCGATCCAATTCACTCTATTCCTTGCCCTCCTTTCACCCTCCTGCATGTTCAGGCCCCGATCACAAAAAATCTTTTTCACTCCATTTTTTCCACCCCCAATTTTGGTCTCCCACTTCTCCTCGTTCCCTCCACCTCCGACACATTATATCCTCTTGGTCAATCTTTCCTCACTCATTCTCTCCATGTGCCCAAACCATTTCAAAACACCCTCTTCTGCTCTCTCAACTACGCTCTTTTTATTTCCACACATCTCTCTTACCCTTACGTTACTTACTCGATCAAACCACCTCACACCACACATTGTCCTCAAACATCTCATTTCAGCACATCCACCCTCCTGCGCACAAACTCTATCCATAGCCCATGCATCGCAACATACAACATTGTTAGAACCACTATTCCTTCAAACATACCCATTTTTGCTTTCCGAGATAATGTTCTCGACTTCCACACATTTTTCAAGGCTCCCAGAATTTTAGCCCCTCCCCCACTTCCGCTTCCATGGTTCCATCCGCTGCCAGATCCCCTCCCAGATATCTAAAACACTTTACTTCCTCCAGTTTTTTCTCCATTCAAACTTACCTCCCAATTGACTTGACCCTCAACCCTAGTGTACCTATAACCTTCCTCTTATTCACATTTTACTCTTAACTTTCTTCTTTCACACACTTTACCAAACTCAGTCACCAGCTTCTGCAGTTTCTCACATGAATCAGCCACCAGCGCTGTATCATCAGCGAACAACAACTGATCACTTCTCAAGCTCTCTCATCCCCAACAGACTTCATACTTGCCCCCCTTTCAAAACTCTTGCATTCACCTCCCTAACAACCCCATCCATAAACAAATTAAACAACATGGAGACATCACACACCCCTGCCGCAAACCTACATTCACTGAGACCCAAACACTATCTTCCTACACGTACACATGCCTTACAACCTCGATAAAACCTTTTCACTGCTTCTAACAACTTGCCCCCCACACCATAATATTCTTAATACCTTCCACAGAGCATCTCTATCAATCTATCATATGCCTTCTCCAGATCCATAAATGCTACATACAAATCCAAATTTGGGTTTCTAAGTATTTCTCACATAATTCTTCAAAGCAAACACCTGATCCACACATCCTCTACCACTTCTGAAACCACACTTGCTCTTCCCCATCAGATGCTCTGTACATGCCTTCACCCTGCTTTTTCCTCTTCGAAGGCTCAGACTGGGGTGTCTAAATGTGTGTGGATGTAACCAAGATGTGAAAAAAGGGAAGATATAGTATTTTTTGAGGAAGAACCTGGATGTTTTGGCTCTGAGTGAAACGAAGCTCAGGGTAAGGGAAAAAGTGGTTTGGGAATGTCTGGGGTAAAGTCAGGGGTTAGTGAGAGGACAAGAGCAAAGGAAGGAGTAGCTGTACTCCTGAAACAGGAGTTGTGGGAGTATTGTGATAGAATGTAAGAAAGTAAATTCTCGATTAATATGGGTAAAAACTGAAAGTTGATGGAGAGAGATGGGTGATTTTTGGTGCATATGCACCTGGGCATGAGAAGAAAGATCATGAGAGGCAAGTATTTTGGGAGCAGCTGAATGAGTGTGTTAGTGGGTTTTTATGCAGAGACCGGGTTATAGTGATGGGTGATTTGAATGCAAAGGTGAGTAAATGTGGCAGTTGAGGGAATAATTGGTATACATGGGGTGTTCATTGTTGCAAAATGGAAATGGTGAAGAGCTTGTAGATTTATGTGCTGAAAAAGGACTGGGGATTGGGGAATACCTGGTTTAAAAAGCGAGATATACATTTAAATATACTTATGTAAGTAGGAGAGATGGCCAGAGAGCGTTATTGGATTACGTGTTAATTGACAGGCGCGCGAAAGAGAGACTTTTGATGTTTTAAAGTGCTGAGAGGTGCAACTGGAGGGATGTCTGATCATTATCTTGTGGAGGCTAAGGTGAAGATTTGTATGGGTTTTCAGAAAAGAAGAGTGAATGTTGGGGTGAAAGGGTGGTGAGAGTAAGTGAGCTTGGGAAGGAGACTTGTGTAGGAAGTACCAGGAGAAGACTGAGTACAGAATGGAAAAAGGTGAGAACAATGGAAGTAAGGGGAGTGGGGGAGGAATGGGATGTATTTAGGGAATCAGTGATGGATTGCGCAAAAGATTGCTTGGGCATGAGAAGAGTGGGAGGTGGGTTGATTAAAAAGGGATAGTGAGTGGTGGGATGAAGAAGTAAGTTATTAGTGAAAGAGAAGAGAGAGGCATTTGACGATTTTTGCAGGGAAAAAATGCAATTGAGTGGGAGATGTATAAAAGAAAGAGACAGGAGGTCAAGAGAAAGGTGCAAGAGGTGAAAAAGAGGGCAAATG
>NW_027264119.1:0-8491 GCF_036320965.1 Panulirus ornatus | reverse complement strand
ATATCTATTTATTCTCCAGACATTTCTCAGGGGGAAGTCTAACTAACAGGTCTTCAGGGTTTAGTAGTGCTGGAAGGCCCCAACATGGGCATATAACCTGGTGCAGGAGACTCCTTCTGTAAGTCCACCCTTTGGTTCATAACTCAGATTTTTGCAGGACCCCACCCTCAAAGTTTCCTTCTGGGGTTTTTTAAACACTTCTTTCAAACAGAGGTTTGGAGAATGTCAACATGATCTTATATAAAGTGTTTGTCCTTCTATTAAATACAATACCATTCAGTCCCTCCTTGAAAAATCTGATGTCTTGGGCATGACTGAAGCCCTTTGTTATGAGTTCTCTCTAGGGCTTTTACACAGGAATAAGGTGGTAATACTTATGCCTCATATAAGAGTACTAAACAACCCTTTTCTGGGTTTCGCTTTAACCTATAGGACCTTTTTTGTTTAAACTCCCCCAATTTTCGTAACCAACGTTTTTCCTCTGAAAATCGAGTTGTAGGTAAAAAAGTTATGGGCAGCCAATACCAGGAGGTATTTTACCAACTCCCTACCGGGGGTTAAAAAAAAGGCCCTAGTGCCCGGCTCAAACCAGAACTTCAAGGGTTTCAATTACCCCCCTCGCCCCCAGTAGATGTCTTTTTTTTCAACTAACCATATGTAAATCGGCCCCCTTTTCCCAAAAACACACCCCTCCCCCTTTGCAAGGGAACACCCCAACACTGTCTTTCATAACTCTGGTTTTTCCTGTGGTTAGCACTAGGGTTTCGGCCCTTTTTTTCAAAATGGAAAGCAGAAAAATAAAGCATCACTGGGAACCCTTGGGTGGGAGTCCCCCAGACATTTGGTTAGTTTTCCTTCCCAGCGGCCTTTTAAAAGGGAAAGGGCACAAATTTTTAAAAAATTGCACCCTTATTCACATTTATTACTCTTTTAAACCTTTGGGCCACCCCTTTAAAGGATTCCAACTGAAAACGGGCATCAAAAATAAAAATTTACAAAAAAAAAAAACAACAGCCCAATAGATAGATTTTTGAAATAGAAAACCCTTTTAAAGGGGGAGTTTTCTAAATTTCAAACCCTTTTCTTTTAACTTTTTTTTTTTATTTTCCCCCAATTTTTAAACAATTTTTTTTCCTACCCCAGGGGCTCCAAGAAATTAGTAAAAATCATATTTTTACAGACATAAATTAAAATCAGGATTTTTCTCTTTTTTTACAACCCTTAAAGGGGTTAACATAAATTTTAAACCCTTAAATCAATCTAAGTTTTTTTTTAAAACAATTTTAAAAATAGCACTTTGTAATAAATGTGTAAAAAATCACCAAACAGAATTTCTTTTTCCCCACAAAACCTCTTTTAAAGACTTTTTTTTTTATATATTACTTAAAAAAATATTTCTCCTTAAACCCTTTGGGTTTAAAAAAATTTTAAAAAGGGTTTAAAAATACTCTTTTTCCTCAACCCTTTATTTAAAACACAATTGGGGAATTTAAAAACTATTTTAAAAGTCAATCATAAACCTTTTTTCTAAAAAGAAAATAAAGAAAAAGCTATTTTTTTGCACTCATTTCCCACATTCTTCTAAGGGTACTTTATTTTATACATTGTTGATCACCTTGTGGGGCTCGGGGATTCACCCTTTCACAAAGAACATTTATACAAATTTCAAAACTAAAGGGCTTTATTTCTCCTTTTGGGGAAAAACTCTTTTTTAAAAAAAGATTACCATAAACCCTCCTTTTTTCATTTTAATATTTCCAACTTGCGGGACTGATTGTAAGAAAAAACCCCCCAAAATTTTTTCTTTAAAGGCAAAACCCACTAACTTTTTTCCCCTCGTGTACATTTGTTTTACCTTCCCTTTCCTTGTCTCTAAAAAAATTAAAGCAATTTTTATCAATTAACCAATTTTTTTTAAAAGGTTTGTGACTAGAAATTTCTATCTGACTTTTTAAAAAAGGGTATTAAATATGATACACTGTGGCATCTTTTATGGGGGATATCACTATGGGGAAACCTTGTCTAAAACCAAAAGGGATCAAACATTAAAAAGGCCCTTAAACTTGATATATCAAACAAAAATCCCCTCAAAAAAAAATTTCTAAACTTTTCAAAACCTTTAAAATTTTTTTTGCATCTTTTAACATTTTCCCATTTTCCTTTTTTATTCTCTTCTCTCCCCTTTAAATCACCTAAAAGGGAAACTATCTGAAAAATTTCAAAATTTTAGCTTAAAACAAATCGGGTTATAACACCCTCCCTTTAAATAGTGCCCTTAAAAACTAAAAGTATTTTACGAAAAAAAAACTCACAGAAAGGGGAAGACGAGGGGCGTAGAAGGGTTATTTTTGGGGGCAGCTGAAAGGGAAATAACAGCCCATATTTCCCTGCTATAAAGGAAACCCCGGGGGGAGCAATGTAGGGGGGCCAAGGGGCACAGTGGGTACAAAAGGGGGGGGAAAAGCCAAAAATTTCCGATCCCCCATATACGGGGCCCAACAATTGACCAATTTTAATTCATGCAAAACCCTAGAAAAAATTTAAAAAGGTAATCATTATTCTTTAAATTTTAAAAATTTTTACCCTTTTTTTAAATGAAATTTAAAACCCAATAATTTAACTTTTGAGGCACAAAAAAAACCACCCAAATATTAAATTTTTTTTTTTTAAAAACTTGTCTTTGTCCCCGTTTACGGGGAAAGCAAAAAGGAAACAACAAAGGGAAGGGCCCCAAAACCCCCACCCCACTTCACTTTATATAAAACCATACTTGTCCACACATCACATATAAAACCCAAAACACTAAATTTTTATAATAAAAATATATATATATAATATATATATATTTATTTTTTTTTTTTTTTTTTATATTTTTTTGTCCTGTCCCCCACTTTTGGGGGGTTACCAAGGAACAAAACGAAAAAAAAGGCCCAACCTCCCCATACACAGATTTTTCAACGTCCACACACCCAAATATACTTACCTAAACAGCTTTCCATTTTACCCCAACCTTACATCCCTTTTTCAACCCCACTAACCAGGTTTAAAAAACCCCCCCGGTTTTAACCACACCTCCAATTCACTTTTATTCCTCCCCCTTTCCCCCTTTCCTTATTTTCGGGCCCCCGACCCACAAAAAATTTTTTTTCACCCCATCTTTCCACCTCCAATTTGTCCCCCTCTTCCCCTTTTTTTTCCCTCCCCTCCGAACATATACCCTTTTGGGCAATTTTTCCACCATTTCTCCATTTTTCCCAAAATTTTCAAAAAAAAACCCTTTTTGGGCTCCCCTCAACCCTTTTTTTTATTTCCACACTTTCTCTCTTCCCCCTTACGTTATCACTCGATAAAAACCCCCTAAACCCCAAAACATTTCCTAAAAACATCTCTTTTTCCACACCTCCCCCTCCTGCCCCACAACTCTACCAAAAAGCCCACCCCTCGAAAACCATAAAACATTGTTGGAACCACTTTCCTTCAAAAAATCCCCAAATTTTTCTTTCCCAGATAATTTTCTCGATTTCCCCCAACATTCTTAAAAACCCCAAATTTTGGGCCCCACCCCCCACCCTTAGGGGAAAATTTCCACTTCCGTCCAGGGTTCCATCCCTGCCAAATTTCCAAACCCCCAAGAATCAAAAAACACTTCACTTCCCCAGTTTTTCTCCTTTCAAACTCACCCTCCCAATTTGGACTTGACCCCAACCCCTACGTCCTAAAAAACCCTTGCCTTTTTCACATTCCCTTTTTAATTTCTTCTTCCACACATTTTCCCAAACTCGCCCACTTCTTTTTTTTCTCACTTTTAATCACCCCCACCCTCTCTTCCCCAATCTGATCCGTCAGCCTTCCCCTCTCAACAATACCCCCCCAATTTTTCCCCAAAATTCCAAAAATTTTAACCCTGTAATTTGGCACCCCTTTACCCCCCTTAGCCTTTGTACAGGGCACTATGACCTTCCCCTCCTCGGGCACCTCCCATATCAAAATTTAAATAACCTTAAAACATAAAACAAACAGTCCCCCCTTTTTTAAAAAATTCCCACTGCTTACCACCCAAACTCTCCCTTCCCCTTTTTTTTCCGCAAAGCTTTTACTACCCTTCTCTTTTACCAAAATCATTTTCCCTAACCCTCACTTGCCACCCCCCGCCCAAAAACACCCTATATCTGCCACTTTTTAAAAACACATTAAAACAAACTCAAATATTTCCTCCATCTCCTTCTCACATCACCACTACTTGTTATCCCCCCCCTTTTTCGCCCCCACTGGTTTTTCCCTTTTTCCCTTTTTTCCACTTTTTTACCCCTTTCCCAAAAAACTTTTTTTCTCCCCAAAATTTAATGATATTTTCCCCCCAACTCTTTATTTGCCTTTTTTTTACCTTTGCCTTTTTTCCCTTACCTCCTTCTCTTTTTTATACCTCCCCTCAATTTCATTTTTTCCCGCAAAAAATTGTCTATTTCCTTCCTTCTTTTCACTAATACTTTATTCTTCATCCACCACTCAACCCTTCTTATAACCCCCCCCCTTCTCATGCCCAAGCATCTTTTGGCCCCAATCCATCCCGATTCCCTAATACATCCCCTTTCCCCCCCCACTCCCTTACTTTTGTTTCACCTTTTTTTTTTCTTACTCATCCTTTCCCATACTTCCCAAATCCCTCCCCAACTCACTTATCCCCACCCTCTTACCCCAAAATTCACTTTCTTTTTGAAAAAACCCTACAAATCTTCACCTTTTCCTCACAAATAATGCGAATCCCTCCCGTTGCACCTCTCGCTTTTAAAAACCAAAAACTCTCTTTTGCGCCCTGAAAATTTAACAAATAATCCCAAAAACGTCCCCCATCCCCTACTTTTCATAAGTATATATATAATTTCGTTTTTAAACCAGGTTTTTTCCCCCCTCATCCTTTTTCACACATAAATCTAAAGATCTTCCCATTTTCCCTTTACACACTGAACACCCCCTGTAACCAATTATTCCCCCAACTGCCACATTATCACCCTTTTCATTCAAACACCCACCCAAAAACCCCTCTTGGGTTTAAAAAAACTACACCTCATTCACGCTCCCAAACACTTGCCTCTCATATCTTTTTTTCATCCCAGGGGCATTCACCCAATAATCACCCTCCTTTTCCCTCAACTTTTTGTTTTACCCCAATTAAACGGAATTTTTTTTCTTACATTTTTAAAATCTCCCCCCAAACCCCTTTTTAGGGGTATTTCCTCCTTCCCTTGCTCTTGTCTTCTCACTAACCCGACTTTACTCCCAAAACCTTCCCAAACCACTCTTCCCTTTTCCCTTTCGTTTCATCAGAGCCAAAAAACCCGGTTTTTCCCCAAACACTTACCTACCTCCTTTTTTTTCATCTTTGGTTCATCCACACACATTTAAACCCCCCAAACTAGCCTTCGAGGGGGATGGCACCCCTCTGCCCCCTTTTCCCCTTTTTGAAAGTTAAAAAATACAAGGGGGGAGGTTTTTGCCCCCACTCCCCCCCCCTCATCGCTTTTTACGAATACTTAATTTAAACCCTTTCCAACCCAACAATCACACCCCTTTCTCAAAAAATTCCACTGCAATCCACCAAACCCCCTTCATTCCGCTTTCCCTCTTCCGCAAAACTTTACTACCTCTTTTCTGTTCCAAAACTTTCCCTAACCCCTCACTGTCACACCCCCCACCAAAAAACCCCATTCTGCCACTCTATCACAACACACAACAAACCCTTTAAAAAAATTTACCCATCTTTTTTCATCCCCCACTTTTACCCCCTCCCCCTTACCCCCTTCACTATTTCTCTTTACCCCCCTTTTTTAGCACTTTTTTTTAAGGGCCTTTCCAAAAAATTATCTTTTTTTCCCTTTAAATTTTAATGAAAATTTCTCTCCCCCCAACTCTCGTTTGTCCTCTTTTTCACCTCCATTTTTCCTTGACCTCCTGCCTCTTTTTTTTTTAAACCATTTTCCCACTTTTTGCTTTTTTTCCTAAAAAAATCGCCCCAATTTGTCTCTTTTCTCTTTCAAAAATAATTTTTCTTTTTTAAACCCCAAAACCTACCCTTTTCAAAAATTGCCACCTCCCCCCCCCCTTTTATCCAACTTTTTTTAAACGCAACCCCCCTCTTCCCAAAATTTCACCCCTTTTTCCCCCCCATTTCCCCCATTTTCCTTTTTTTAAACCTTTTTCCATTTTTTCTCTCCTCCGGGTTTTTCCTCACAAAGTCCCCTTTTTTTAAATAGAAATATCCCTAAAATGTCCCGGGGTTGGGGAAAATAAAGGGGGCTGTTAAACCCTCATTAAAATCTCTTTTCAAATACAGAACTTTGGAAACGGAAAATTTAAAATAAAAAGACACATTTTAAAAAAAAAAATCACATAATGTTTTAAATTTTGATCATGGGGGTAAAAGGAAAAAAAAAAAGTTTAAACCAACCAAAAAAGGGAAATAATCCAAAAAACCACACAAACCCAAATTATTTTTTTGGGGAATGAAAAAAAGTAATTCAAAAACCCATATTACATATTATTTTTTAAGGGTTTTTTAAAAAAATTACAATAAAGGGGTAGGAAGGGGGAAATCTACCTTCAAATACAAAATGAAAAAAAAAAAAAGGTTTAAATTTAAAAGTTTAAAAAAAGTAAAAAGCTTTTGAATTTTTTTGAGATTAAATTCCTAAAACCAATCAGCATTTAAGGGGTTTCAGCCCAAATTAAAAATATGACTAATAAAAAAAAAGAAAAAACTCCAAAAAAAGAAAAATTTAAACAGTAATCCAATTTTTTTCCTTTAAATTTATCAAAAATAAATTGTAAGTTAAAGGGCACTAATCGGGAAAGGGATTTAAAAAAAATTAAAAAAAAAACACAAATTTCAAACAATAAAAAAAATTTAATCCCTAAATACGAAAAGGGGGCAATAGAGACCATTTTTGCCCAAATTTTTGGGTTGGGGTTTGGGATTCTCTTTGATTCTCTTACTTTCTTACCTAAAAATTTCATGCCTTTCCCCCATTTTCCAAACTCCATAAAAGGCCCAATAAATCTTCATCCCATTTTTCAGAAATTAGTGTTTGGGACTTTGTATTTTCCCCTCATTTAATATTTTTTGTTCTTTCTCCCTAAATTTTAATTTTCTTAGTTTCTTTTCCATATTTTGTTCAATTTAACCTAAGCCCCTTAATGTACACAAAACTTTTTTGCTTTTGGAAATTTTCCCTTCTTTAATGTCTAGGGAAACTTTTTTTTTCTGAAGTTTTTTTTTCCCATATTTTTTTTTTTACTTTTTCCTATTTGTAATTCTTTTTTTTTTTTTGTATTAAATTTTTTTTTATTCACTGGCATTTTTCGGGGAAAATCAAAACTTTCTTTTTGGGAAAATTTTAAAAAGAAAAAAAGACCCAATGTCAACGGGGGGTAATTTAATGGGGGGAAAAACGGGAGGAAGTGAATTTTTTTAAACATCGGGGATGGATTCACAGAGGAACCATGGAATGGAAGTAGTCAAGGGGGGGGGGGCAAAATTTCGGGGCATTAAAAAATTTTGGGGAATTTTAAAATTTTTAAAAATTTATTTTAATATATTTTATATATAATATATTTATATTTTTTTTATATTTTATATTTTAAAATTTTTTTTTTTTTTTTTTTTTTTTTTTTTTTTTTTATATTTTCGCTTCTCCCCCCCCTTGCGGGGTGGGCCAAAAAACATCAAGGGAAATCCCAAAAACCCCCCCCCCCAAACAGTACATACAACTCCACAAAACCAAATTTTAAAACCCTAAAAAAGTTTCCTTTGGAACCCCCAAGAACCGCTTTCACATCCTTTGATTCAACCCCAGAAAACCGTAAACCCCAAAAACCCACATGCTCCTTTCACTCTTTTCCCCTTTCCTCCTTTCCCCCTCATTTCAGGCCCTTTAAACCCCAAAACCTTTTTAAACCCCACTTTCCACCCCCAAATTTTGGGTCCCCCCCTTTTTCTCCTCGTTCCCTCCACCTCCACCTTTTACCCCTTTTGGGTCAATCTTTCCTCAATCTTTCCTCCTTGTCCCAAAACCAATTTCAAAACACCCTCTTTGCCTCAACCCCACGCTTTTTTTATTTTCACAAAATCTTTTTCCCCTTTTCTTATTTACTCTTAAAACCCTCTAAACCCACCCCTTGTCCTCAAACATCCCTTTTTCCACACTTCCTTTCCCCCAAACCCCCCAACTCTAAAAAATAGCCCACCCCCCAAACCAAAAAAATTTTTGGAATTTACTTTTCTTCAAACATCCCCAATTTTTGTTTTGGGGGTATTTTCCCTCGACTTCCACACTTTTTTAAAGGGCCCCAAAAAATTTTTCCCCGCCCCCTCCCCCCCCCCTTAATCCATTTCCCCCTTCCATTTCCATCCCTGCCCAATCCACCCCCAAATTTCAAAAAACACTTTCCTTTCCTCCACCCTCCCCAAATTCAAACTCACCCCCAATTAAACCCC
>NW_027264118.1:0-5986 GCF_036320965.1 Panulirus ornatus | reverse complement strand
AGTCTTTTGTATGCTTAATCTGCTTTGTCTATGGCTTGACTTCTTGATAAATTTGACTTAACCTGAAGGCTGATAGCTCAATAACTCCCAAACATGTGGGAAAATTGACTTATGACTATTTTTTTTTAATCATTAGTGGTTGATCAAAGAACACTTGCTGGGAGTGGCAATACATTGTTTATGTAGTGGTTCTAACCATGTCGGGGAGCCAGTGTTAGTTTGGTTATGTAGTGGGGGGGGGTCTTACCACGTTCAGGATCTAGCCGCTTTGATTTGACGTGCTATATGGGTTTGCCTCCCAAAATTCCTGTGTTATTGGTCAGGCTCAACATTTAACCCAAAACCACAAATATTAGTATTCTTATCGATGGATATTTTTTTTTTTACTTGTCTTTGCTGTAATTTCCCAAATCACAGACACATATTTTAATTGCAGTCTTGCTGATGCTGTGCTTATGTCAGTAGCAGCTCATCCCATGAGTGTTTTATCTCACTTTTTTCTTTCAGATCGCATGGACCACCCAGTTGTTCATGTGTCTTGGATGATGCTGCAGCCTATTGTAATGTGGATGCAAAAGCGACTTCCTACAGGAGGCTGAGTGGAACGTGCATGCAGAGCTGGGAAACAAGATAGACTATTTCTCCATGGGGCAATAAATTGAAACAAATGACAAGTACCAGGTATTGATTTATAGCCATAGCCAGAGGAGCGGAATGCTTCCTAGTTGATACTTGGGTTCATATAGGCCACTTCAGTTAACATGTCTCAAAGTTCTGGATTTTTGAATTTCACATTAAGAATTTTTCTTTAACACTTCTCCTTGCATAGGTTTGGAGAATGCCTTCTTATATAACCTTATACAAAATTTTTGCCCATCTACATGAAAAAATAGTCCAAAAACTGTCAGGAAAGCCTATCATCCTTCCATTAAGAATCTGATTGTCTTGGATGTGTAGCTGAAAGCTGTATATTTAGAGTTCTTTCTCTAGCCTTTTTCATGACAAGAACACGGCTTAGGTAACACTTGCTCTATTTATAAGAGTACTATGAAAGAGCTTCCTAACTCTGGGTTTTGGTGTTATCTGATAAGGCCTTGTTTGCAATAAACTCCTCTGATCTTTCTTTCTTGGGAGACTGGTTGCTTTTTCACTGCCACAACTCAAATAAATGAGAGTTTTCTATATTCCCTAACCTTTTTATAAATTCTTTTATATAGAGAGAATTAGAATTGTTTTGGAAGGAGGTCATAGGCATATTGAAGAAAACCAAAATAACACATGGGAACATTGGTGAAGGGGGCAAATGGGTAAGTGGTAAACAAACAGTGAGACATAGAGTTGAGAAACGTGAGTACTTTGAGGACTGTGTTGAATATGTTCAGGTGGTAGGTGGCAGATGAAGGGTGTTTGGTTGGGGAGATATGTGAAGTGAGTCATGATAAGTAATTTGGTGTAGAAATAACAGTAGCAATGAAGCCTTGCTAAGATTGAAATGTGGCAAGGCATAGAAATAGATGGTTATTTGCAGTTCAGTATCTTACGAAAGGATGACTGTGCTGTTAGTTAGGATTTTCATTTTATGTATGGATCTTGTAAGGTGCCTGAGGATTGGGCAGGACAGAATGCATTTATAGTGTTACTGTATAATGGCAAGGGAAACAAAGGTGAGTGTTTGAATTACAGAGGTTAAGTTGTATTAAGAGTGGTTTTTGAGAGGTTGGTGGCCTGCACAGAGCATCAAAATAGGGAGGAAACAATGTGATTTCATGAGTAATAGTGATTGTATGTATCAGGTGTGCTGTAGAGTATGTATGTGAGAAACACTTAGAGGAAACAGAAGGATTTGTATGTTATTTATGGATTTGGAGAAAGGCATATGATGTCTGTGGAACAGCGATTAGATGCAATGAGGTTTTTTTTTTTTATAATGTGTAAGGTTCATGTGCGAGTAGGTCTTAGAGGAGGAGGGTTTGTTTAGTGAATAGTTACAGGTGAAGGTGGTCTGCTCCAGGGTGTGTTATGTCACCATGCTGTTTATTTTATTTATGGATGGGTTGTCAACGGGGAGTTAAATGCAAGAGTTTCGAAGAGAGGGGAAGGTATGCAGGCTATAGAGGGGAAAGGGGGTATGGGGGAAAAAAGTCAGTTTATGTTTGCTGATGACATGGACTTATTGAATATTTGTGGTGGAGAAACTGCATTAGTTGGTGCCCTGAGTTTGGGATGTGGGTGAAAGGAGAAATTTAAGAGTAATGTAAATTAAAACGCAGATTATAAAATTTCAGCAGTGCAGAGGGAGAGCTTGTAAGGATGCGAGAAGTATGTTAAAAATGGAGGAATATTGGAGGAAGTAAAGGTTTTAGATGCCGGGGAGGTGGGACATGGCAGCAAATAAAAACCATGAAGCTAAGGGCAAGTCACAGGGTGAGTTCAGTTGTGAGGGTTTTTTGGGAATATTGAGGGAATGTGTGGAAAGAAGAGGTCATTTTCTGGTAGGGCAGGCAGGAGGGAGAGCTTATAAGTGATGTGAGTTGTAAATGGAGGGGAACAATTGGAGGAAGTAAAGATTTTAGATGCCTAGGACGTGGACATGGCAGCAAATAAAACCATGGAAGCTAAGGCAAGTCATAGGGTGAGTACAGTTGTAAGGGTTTTGGGAAACATTGAGGATGTGTGGAAAGGAGATGGTTCACTATCAGGTAGGGCAAAAATGAGTACGTTTAAAAGGTATAGTATTCCCAGTGATGTATCAATGGTGAGGCATAGGGGCTATAGTATGAGAATGTATGGAAGAGACTGTATGTGTTGGAAATGAAATATTGGTAGACAGTTTTGGGTTGTGAGATGGGATGATCGAAGTAAGTATTGACCCTGGTATGAGAGAGGTGTGAAAAGAAGAGTATGGTTGAGAGATGAAGTTTTTTGGTAATTGAAATGGCTTGGACATATGGATAATGAGACGTGAGTGGGATGAGGTTTTGACAGAGGATATGAGGTGTGATCAGAATGCTTGAGGACTTTTGTCTATCACAGGTGGCGGTGCTAAGGAGGTATTGTACTGCTATAATGTTGTAAACATAGGACAGTAACCAGGCACTTTATAAAGAGGCTCTGGTTCAATTGAGGGAGAATGGTTTCTGCACCTTGGACAGTGCTCCTTTACACACTGCTGTCTCTGTTCAAGAATTTTTCACAAAGAAATAATTCCTGTTTTTCAATAACCCTCTGTGTTCACTGACTCACCCCAGTGATTTTTTTTTCTGTTCCTAACAACATATTGAAGCTGAAAAGTAGTAGACTTTGATGAACATTCCAACTTACCCATAATGATGTGAATGCAAAACTCAAGTCAGTTCACAGGTAAATAATTTCCAGTGATTGCTTCCAAATAGTTTGCAGGAATGTTGGGGCACTTGCAAATCATCTAGAGGGAGATTTAACTTTGGAAGGGGTCTGTTTTACAAAAATATTGTATGTGCATTATGCTTTGAAATAAAGCTTCCTTGAATTTTTGGATCCCATCATGCATGTGTCAGAAATTGATGGGAAACAAGAATATGGCCAAGACTGAAAGGAGTTGGAAGGATGGAGTGACTAAGATTTTAAGGCTTGGGTCCCTGAAACATGGAAGAGTGTGAAAGGTGTGCATTTTGGACAGATGTGATTTGGAGCAATGCGATTATACATAGGCAATGTGCAATGTGTTGTCTGGATTGAGACAGGGCATATGAAATGGCCTTGGGGAATATCATGGAAAGATCCTTGGGCCTGGTTGTGGATAAGGAGTGTGGCTTTGGTGCTTGCACATGACAGATAGAGAATGGATGTGAACGAAAGAGTTTTTCATTTGTTTCTTCTTGGTGCTACCTCACAGTTGTGGGAAATGTTGACAAGTATAAAAAGAAAGAAAGATTTTCTAGCGTTTAACTTCTCAAGGTCATCTAAGAAACTTATTCTTGTAGCCGTGAGTTCTGAAAGGAGAGTTAGTGTGAATTGTCTGCTGTGTTCAGAGAAAAGACTTTTTCTCTTGATGATAATCTCTTATCCAGTTGAGAGAAGCCCCAACCCTAGATTTTGTGGTAATAATGTAACTTTTGAATTTAGAAAACTCTTAAATTTAGAGGATTTCATGAAGTGACCATCATGCTTTATGCCCACAGTTAAGCCTTAAGAGACCTGAGGATATTGGGTGAATAATTTTTTTGTGAGTCCTAGGAACTTGAAAACTCCTTTGGTGAGAAAATATTTCTGCTGGCTTTATGCGAGAGTATATGATGTGAGGAATGTGGCTTTTAGTTTAGCCTGCAGAACTTTTATAGAAGAAATCAAGAAAGGGCTCTTTGGTACTCGTTTAGTACCTTCATCAGATAGTAACTTTGTTTAGATACTGTGGACCTCCCCTGTTTTGGCTCAGAGATTCCCTTATATGGGAGACATAATCCTGTATGAGTTTTTCTCAAAAACTTCTTCCTGATGTGGGTATCTTTTTGTGCTTGTATGACCAGAATGCAGAGGAGAGAAATTGTCGACTTTGAAAAAATAGAAAAGATTTTTGGGTCTGAGTGCTGCACAGCATTTTTCTTAGTTTTTTACTTTTGCTGTGCTTTTCTTTTTTTTTTTTTTTTGATTTTGTTAAAACTTTGTCTGTACTGTCTATCAACTTTGGGTGAACACTTGCAGTTTGTGAGTTCTAAGCGACGTACAGCCAGGTGGAATGGGTCATTGACTTCATCTCTATGGCATTCTATGATTGGTCCATAAAACAGCTCTGTCGTGTATGGTTGAGCAAGTAGAGAGGTTAAATTTGTGGGGCATGGATCGGGCACACTTCATCAGATATACGGGGTGTTAAAAGGTTCTAACGTTTATTTTCTAGAGATATCCGGGAGATCTTGCCTGATCATTGAGGTTCCCACCAGAGGAGAAAACATTTTTTCAGTTTTGAAAACCTATATTGATGAAGTTATTAAATCCTAAACATTTCTGTTTGTTTATATGCCAATTGTTATTCATATTATTCATAAGATATATTTTTTTTACCTTATAGGGCAAACTCGTGGCAGGGTGAGTCCCGGGAATGAGGATACAGAGAAGATGGATGTAAGGGTCGCTGTCCTGGTTACTGCTTTCCTGTCAATGGTTATGGACTACATAAATGGTAGGAATGTTTGATAAGGGACAGCTGGATTGGTGGCGAGTTATATCACACCCATCTCTTCAGACTAATCCAGTTTGTTTCTTTATGTGTGTGTAATGCACAAGCATTTATTATATTAATGAAAGTAAGTATTAGGTCACTTAGTCCTTGTTAGACTTCTATTTATGTTATTGTGTGTATCTTCTTTCTTGTTGTTTATGATAATTGGGATTGTATATAGTATCTATATGTACACAATCAAACCAAGCATTCATGTGGAATTATGTTGAAAGGTGGATGGTAAAACTTGAGAACGGCAAAAGTATTAGGATTATAGGTGGCAATGATAAAGTAGATTTTATGAATGTTAAAAAATGAGTAAGGGCATATTACAAGAAACAGGAGATAACAGAAAGGTGGGCTCTACTTCTGACACACATATCCTCTTTTTCAACCTATCCTCACTCATTCTCTCCTTTGGCCATTTCAACAACACCTTGTTCTTGCTTTCTCAATTTCACAACTATTTTTATTGAACACATCTCTCTTACCCTTTCATTTACATACTCGATCAAACCACCTCACCGATTATTGTCCTCAATCATTTCTCATTTCCAATGCATCTACCTCCCTGCACAAACCCTATCTTTAGGCCTATGCTTGCAACCAAATAATATTGTTGGAAACTACTATTTCCCTCAATCATACCCATTTGTGGATTTTCAAGTTGAATTTATTAAGAAGGAGGTGACTGTTGTAGTTTCATATGTTGTTAAGGATATTTCAATGTATGTATGGTTCATTGGTGAGTGCTGAGGATATTGGTGGAATGCATGCATAGTTGCCATT
>NW_027264117.1:0-6402 GCF_036320965.1 Panulirus ornatus | reverse complement strand
ATTTTAATGAGTTTTTCAAGGAAATCTATTTTTTTGAGGAAAATGTCAAAAATGCAAGGTTAATAGTTCAGGTTATTTTTATGCCTCAAAAACCTTTTTGTTTTAAAATTGAAAGATAATTTATTCAAAACGCTTCTATTCTTGAAATAATCATGGAGAATATTTACATCATGTTCTAGTCATTGACATATACCAGAAAAAGAAAATTGAGATAAAACATTCGGGAAATATTTTGAAATTGACTTCATTTTTCATCTTAATTGAATGTCATAAAGACGACTAATCGGATAATCAACACAGATTTGTATTCACCATGAAAAATATTTTATAACGTGTTTTTAAAGGAAATCGATTTTTTTGAGAAAAATGAGGAAAAATTGAATTGGTAATAGTTCTGGGTATTTTCAGCTCAAAAACTTTTTCTTTTTAATTATAATATAAGATATTGAACGCAATCTATACTTCAAATAATTTCAGGAATATTTTATAATGCTCTTAGTCACTGTTAAAATATCCCAGTAAACCGACAGGAAATTTTTAAAGAAATATTTTCAAATTAATTTTTTCATTTACAGCTTACTGAATGTCATAAGACTTGCTAAACGATATTTCAACACAGTTTGTTTCAGCATGAGAAATACGTCTTTGATGAATTATTAAGGAAATCTATTTTTTTTAGGAAATGTCAAAAATGCAAGGTAATACTTCAGGTTATTTTTTGCCTCAAAAAAAAACTTTTGGTTTTAAATTAAAAAGATAGATATTCAAACGCTTCTATCTGTGAAAGATTCATGGAAAATATATCATAATGCTCTTGTCATGGACCACATTAACCCAGTAAAAAGATGGAAAACATCTAAGGAAATATTTTGTAATTTGATTCCATCTAACAACTTACTTGAAGCATAAACACGACTAACGATATTCACCACCAGATTTGTATTGAGCCATGAAAAAACTTCTTTTATTTGAGTTTTAATGGAAATCAATTTTTCTAAGAAAAATGGAGAAGGGGAAAAATTGAAGGTAATAGTTAGGGTAATTTTTTCCTCAGAAAAAAAAACCCTTGGTGTTTTTTTAAACTGACATATAAGATATTCAAACACATCCTATACTTGAAACATTCATGGAAAATAAATCATAATGCCTCTTAGTCACATGATAAATACAAGTCTACATGACGGAAAATATTCGAGAAATATTTTGAAATTTATTTCATTTTTTAAAGCTTAACTGTATATCATAATGACTCTGTTTTAAACGATATTTCAACACAGATTTGTATTCGCTATGAAAAATAGTTTATAATGAATTGTAAAGGAAATCTATTTTTTTGAGGAAAATGTCAATAAATGCTAGGTATTAGTTAGGTTATTTTTTGCCTCAAAAAACTTTTGTTTTAAAATTGAAAGATAAGATATTCAAACGCTTCTATTCTTGAATGATTCATGGAAAATATATATAATGCTCTTAGTCTTGACACATACCCAGAATAAAGGATTGGAAAACATTCAGGAAATATTTTTGAAAAATTGACTTCATTTAACATGTTACTTGAATGACTCATAAAGACACGACTAACGATTATTTCATCACCAGATTTGTATTCAGCATGAAAATATTTATTTTAATGAGTTTTTCAAGGAAATCTATTTTTCTGAAGAAAATGAGAAAAATTCAAGGTAATAGTTCAGGGTTATTTTTTCCTCAAAAAAACTTTTGTTTTAAAATTGAAATATAAGATATTCCAACACATCTGTTACTTGAAATAGTCATGGAAGGTAAATATATACAATGCTCTTAGTCACAGTATAAATTACCCAGTAAATACCGACGGAAAACATTCATGATATATTTGAAATTAATTTCATTTGACAGCTTAACTGAATGTCATAAAGACTGGCTAAACGATATTTCAACGCCAGATTGTATTCAGCATGAAAATTACGTTTATAATAATTTTTTAAAAGAAATCTATTTTTCTGAGAAAAATGTCAAAAATCAAGGTAATAGGCACGTTTCTTTTTGCCTCAAAAAACTTTTTCTTTTAAAATGTAAATTATATATTCAAACGATTATACTCTTGAAATAATCATGGAAAATATATAATAATGTTCGTAGTCATTGACACATACCCAGTAAATAAGATTTTAAACATTCGGGAAATATTTTGAAATTGACCTCATTTAACACCTTATTGAATGTCATTGAACACGACTAAACGATATTTCAAACCAGATTTGTATTCAGGCTTGGGGAAAAAATACGTCTATAATGAGTTTTTAATGGAAATCTATTTTTTTGAGAAAAATATCAAAAATGCTAGTTATAGTTCAGTATATTTATTGCCTCAAAAAACTTTTAGTTTTAAAATGAAAGAAAGATATTCAAACGGTTTCTATTCTTGCGAAATAATCATGGTAAATATATATAATGTTCTTAGTCATTGACATATACCCAGAAAATGAGAATATAAACATTCGGTAGGAATATTTTGAATTGACTTCATTTAACTTCTTACTTGAAGTCATAAAAGACGACTAACGATTATTTCAACACAGATTTGTATCTTCATGAAAAATACTTCTTATAACGTGTTTTTAAAGGAAATTATTTTTCTGAGAAAAATGAGAAAATTGAAGTAATAGTTCTGGGAATTTTTTTCAGCTCAAGACATCTTTTTCTTTTTAAATTAAAATATGAGATATTGAAACGCATCTTTACTTCAAATAATCATGGAATAATATATCATATATCCTCTTAGTCACTGATTAAATATCAGTAAAGACGACGGAAATATTCAAGAAATATTTTGAAATTAATTTCATTTTTACAGTTAACTGAATGTCATAAAGAATGGTAAACGATTATTCAACACAGATTTGTATTCAGCATGAAAAATACGTCTTATTAATGAGTTTTTAAAGGAAATCTATTTTTTATGAGGAAAAATGTCAAAAATAAAGGTAATAGTCAGGTTTTTTTTTGCCTCAAAAAAAAACTTTTTGTTTTTAAAATTGAAAGTGATAGATATTCAAACGTTTATTCTGAAAGAATCATGGAAAATATATCATAATGCTTTAGTCCAATGACACATACCCAGTAATAAGATGGAAACATTCAGAATATTTTGAAATTGACTCATCTAAACCTTAATTGGAATGACCATAAACACGACTAAACAGATATTTCACCACCATATTGGTATTGAGCATGAAAAATACTTCTTAAATTGAGTTTTTTAAAGGAAACCATTTTTCTGAGAAAAATGAGAAAATGAAGGTATAGTTCAGGGTAATTTTTATTCTCAAAAAACCTTGTGTTTTTAAATGATTTATAAGATATTCAAACACATTATTCTTGAAACATTCATGGAAATAAATCATAATGCTCCTTAGTCATGATAAATACCCCAGTCTACATGACGGAAATAATTCAAGAATATTTTGAAATTAATTTCATTTAACAGCTTAACTGTATATCATAAAGACTGTTAAAAGATATTTCAACACCACGATTTGTATTTCAATATGGCGAAAATTACGGTCTGATAATGAATTTTTAAAAGGAAATCTATTTTTTGAGGAAAATGTCAAAAAGCAAGGTAATAGTTCGTTTATTTTTTGCCTCAAAAATCTTTTGTTTTAAAATTGAAAGATAAGATATTCAAACGTTCTATTCTTGAATGATCATGGAAAATATATCATAATGCTCTTAGTCACTGACACCATACACAGTAAATAAGAGGAAACATTCAGGAACTATTTTCGAAATTGACTTCATTTAAACATGTTATTGAATGTCATAAAGACGATTAAACGATATCTTCAACACCAGATTTGTATTCAGCATGAAATATTTCTTTTAAATGGAGTTTATTAAAGGAAATCTATTTTTCTGGAGAAAAATGAGGTTATTTTTTCCTACAAAAATACCTTTTTGTTTTTAAATTGAAATTTAAGATATGCAAACACATCCTGTACTTGAAAATATTAGGAAAATATAGCACAATGCTCTTCAGGCACAGATAAAATACCAGTATTTTTACGACGGAATCATTCAATGAACTATTTTGAAATTAATTTCATTTGGACAGCTTAACTGAATGTCATAAAGATGCTAAACGATATTTCAACACCAGGATTTGTTAGTCAGCATGAAAAAATTACGTCTTATAATAAATTTTAAAGAAATTATTTTTTAAGATAATGTCAAAAATTCTAAGGTAAATAGGTCACGTTATTTTTTTGCACTCAAAAAACTTTTTCTTTTAAAATTGAAAAATATGATATTTCAAACGATTCTACTCTTTGATATAATCATGGAAAATATTATTAATGTCTCTTAAGTCATTGACACTATACCCAGTAAAAAAGATCATAAACATTAGGAATTATTTTGAAATTGACCTCATTTAACACCTTACTGAATTCATTAACAGGACGACCCTAAAGATTTTCAACACCAGGTTTGTATTCAGCATGAAAATTCTTCTTATAATGCGTTTTTTAAAGGAAATCTATTTTTTTGAGAAAAATGTCAAAAATGCAGGTAATAGTTCAGGTATTTTTTGCCTCAAAAAACTTTTTGTTTTTAAATTGAAAGATAAGATATTCAAAATACGCTTCTATTCTTGAAATAATCATGGAAAATATATCATAATGCTCTTAGTCATGACACTTCACCAGTAAAATATGTGGATACCATGCACGAAATATTTTGAAATTGACTTCATCTAACCACCTTACTTGAATGCCATAAAACACGACTAAACGACATTTCAACACAAGGTTTGTATTGCGTTGAAAATATACTTCTTTTAATGAGTTTTTAAAGGAAATCTATTTTTCTGAGAAAATTTTGAGAAAAATTGAGGTATTAGGTCAGGGTAATTTTTGCTCAAAAAACGTTTTTTTTTTAAATTGAATATATAGATATTCAAACACTCTATATTGAAATAGTCATGGAAAATATATCATAATGCTCTTATCAGCTGATAAATACCCAGTCAACACGGACGGGAAAACATTTCAGAAATATTTTGAAATTAATTTCATTTAAAGCTTACTGTATGTCATAATGGGACTACTAAACGATTATTTCATCAACAGATTTGTTCAGATGAACAAATACGTATTATAATTGAATTGTAACGGAAGGGAAATCATATTTTTTTGCGAAAAAAGGTCAAAAATGCAAGGTTATTTTTTGCATCAATGAAACTTTTTCTTTTTAACATTGAAAGATAAGTAATCAAAAAGCTCTATTCTTGAAATAATCATGGAAAATATTTCATAATGTTCCTTAGTCATTGAAATATACCGAAAATGAGATAAGAAAATTCGGAGAAATATTTTGAATTGACTTATTTAACAGCTTACTTGAGTCATAAAGCGACTAAATGAGTTTCAAAAACCATATTGTATTCATCATGCAATAATACTTTCTTATAACGTGTTTTAAAGGAATCTATTTTTCTGAGAAAAATGAGAAAAATTGAAGGTAATAGTTCAAGGAAATTATCAGCTCAATAAAAAAAAAAAAAAAAAAAATCTTTTTCTTTTTAAATTAAAATATAAGATATTGCAACGCATCTATACTTCAAATTAATCATGGATAATATAATCTAATGCTCTTAGTCTCTGATTAAATATCCAGTATATCATGACGGAAATATTCAAGAAATATTTTGAAATTAATTTCATTTTTAACAGCTTAACTGAATGTCATAAAGACGAAAACGTTATTTCACACCAGATTTGTATTCAGATGAAAAATATGTCTTATAATGAATTTTTAAAAGAAATCTATTTTTTTGAGGAAAAATGTCAAAAATGCAAGGTAATAGTTCAGGTTATTTTTGCTCAAAAATTTTTGTTTTATAAAAGTGAAAGATAAGATATTCAAACGCTTCTATTCTTGAAGTTTCATGGAAAATATATTCTAATGCTCTTAGTCACTGACACATCCCAGTAAATAAGATGGAAACATTCAGGAAATATTTTGAAATGACTTATTTAACACATTTACTTGAATGTCATAAAGACGACCTAAACGATATTTTCACCCAGAATTTGTATTCAGCATGAAAACTATTTCTTATAATGAGTTTTTAAACGGGAATCTATTTATTCTCGAGAAAAATGAGAAAAAATTCAAGGTAATAGTTCAGGTTATTTTTTCCTCAAAAAACTTTTTGTTTTTAAATTGACAATTTAAGATATCATACACATTGTACTTGAAATATTCATGGAATATATATCACAATTCCTCTTAGTCACTGATAAATACCAGTCAACACGACGGAAACATTAAACAAAAAAAAAATTTAAAAATTAATTTCATTTAACAGCTTAACTGAATGTCATAAAGATGCTAAACGATATTTCAACACCAGATTCG
>NW_027264115.1:0-6719 GCF_036320965.1 Panulirus ornatus | reverse complement strand
TGGCAAAGATCGATAACTAACATATTACGATATATTTTCCATGATTATTTCTAGTATAGAAGAGTTACAATATCTTATATTTCAATTTAGAGAGGAAAATTTTTCGATCTGAAAAAGACCCTGAACCTATTACCCACTGAGTTTTACTATTTTTCTTAAAAGAATTAGATTACCTTCGAAACCTCGTAATAGGGTTTTATTTTTTCATGCAGAACACAGATCTGGGGTTAAAATTCGTTTAGGTCTACTTTATGACGATTTTAGTAATCTGTTATTGACCACAATTTTGAAGTATTAATTTTGACAATTGCATTGCATTTACTGGGCATGTATCAAAACTAAGTTATTATATATATTTCCATGATTATTTCTAGCATAGAAGAGTTTATAGATATCTATATTTCAAATTAGAGAGATAAAGCTTTTTGACCTGAAAAATACTCTAACTTATACCCACAATTTTTACTATATTCTCAGAAAAATAGATTTCCTTCAAACCTTCAGTAATAAGGGTCATTTTATAATGCTGAACAACAGATATGGGGTTAAAAAAGACGTTAGTTAAGGATATAACCAGTTAGTAATCCTTTTAAATGACTTCCAATTTTCAACTATTATGTTGACCAAGTTAGCGCATTGTATTTACTGGCAGTATCGTTAACTCAGAGTATTATGATACATGTTCCCATGATTATTTCTAGTATAGAAAAGTTTCAATATCCTTATATTTCAGTTTAAGGAGAGAAAAGTTTTTGAGCTGAAAAATAGCTCCAGAACATTACCCACGAAGATTTTACTAAATTTACTCAGAAAAAAAGTTCATTCAAAACCTCATACTAAGGGTTATTTTTCAATGCTGAACACAAATCTGGGTTAAAATATCGTTAAGGTCAACAATATGGACCATTTAGTAATCTTTAAATGCGGCAATTTTTAAGTATTATTTGACCATTCGCGATGTATTTACTGGGCATGTATAGAGGTAGAGCTAGGAGTACTAAGAAACATTTTCCATGATTATTTCTGTATAGAAGAGTTTCAATATCTTATATTTTCATTCAGAGAAAAAACATTTTGATCTGAAAAATACCCTGAACTATAACCCACGATTTCAACATATTTTTGTCAGAAAAATAGATTTACTTCAAAATCCTCATAATAAAGGTTATTTTTCATGCTGAACACAGAATCTGGGGTTTAAAAATATCGTTATGTTCAATTATATGAAATATTAGTAATCTTTTAAATGACGACAATTTTTGAAGTATTATTTATGACAATCGCATTGTATTTACTAGCATCTATCGGTAACCTAAGAGCATTATCATATATTTTCCTTGATTAATTTTTTGTATAGAAGAAACTTTAATAATCATATTTCATTTAGAAAGAAAAGTTTTTGAGCTGAAAAATAATGCCCCGAATTATTACCCTCGAATTTTTAGGTCTTCTTCTCCGAGAAAAACAAAATTCTTTCCAAATCTCATAATACGGGTTAATCTCATGCACAACACTGATCTGTGGTTAAGATATCGTTACCAACTATATACCATTTAGGAATCAGTTAAATGACTACAAATTTTAAGTATTATTTGACCATTCGCATTGAATTTTTACTGGGCATAGTATCGAATAAGTAAAACATTATTATGATATAGTTTTTCCATGAATTATTTCAGTATAGAAAGTTTTCAATATCTTATATTTCAATTTATAGATAAAAAGTTTTCGAAGCTGAAAATACACCTACAATATTTCTTTCGTCAGTCTGTTGGTAAACTGGATTCTTTTTCAATTTTCACTATCCACCACCTTGGTTTCTAATTTAGAAATAGCTATCTATTAACTCATCACAATTATGTTTCCCACAACGGCTTTGAACATTTACTGAAGTCTTTTCTCAGGCTACATTTCATTCATTTTCATGACATCCATCCAAGTTTAGCCTGTCCAAGATCATTGTTCAAAGACGATTTAAAATTTTGCATGTTAAAATAATGTATTTTTTCAAGGATAATCGTGATAGGTCAACTATATGCACCATTTAGTAATACTGTTAAATGCGACAATTTTTAAGTATATTTGACCAATCCGCCATAGTATCTACTTGGCATGTATCGATAACTAACAGTATAACTATAAATTTTCCATGATTATTTCTAGATAGACGAGTTCAATATCTTACAATTTCAATTTAGAGGGAAAAAGTTTTTTCGTCAAAAAAAAATAGATTATCCTTCGAAACCACGTAATAAGGGTTATTTTTCATGCTGAACACAGGATCTGGTGTTAAGAATATCGTTAGGTTCAACTTTAAGACATTAAGTAATCTGTTAATGGACAACACATTTGAAGTATTAATGACCATTCTCATTGCATTTAATGGGGCATAACGAATAACATAAGGGTATTGATGAATGATATTTTCCATGATATTTCTACAAAGAAGAGTTATAATAAAACTTATATTTCAAAATTAGAGAGAAGAAGCATGTGTGACCTGTAAAATACTCCTGAACTATTTACCCAACCATTTTCCCTATATTTTCTCAGCCAAAAAATAGATTTCCTTCAAAACCTCATAAGTAAGGGTCATTTTATATGCTGAACACAGATATGGTTTAAAATAACGTTTAGGTTAAGTATTATGACCATTTAGTAATCTGTTAAATGACGTCTATTTTCAACTATTATTTGACATTATCGCATTGTAATTTACCTGGGCAAGTTATCGTAGACTAAAGTATTAGATACATTTTACTATGATTATTATATCTAGTATAGAAAAATAAAAAGTTTTCAATAACTTAATAATTCAAGTTTAGAGAGAAAAGAAGGTTTTTGAGCTGAAAAATACCTGAACTATTACCCACGATATTTTACTACCTATTTTCTCAGAAAAATAAATTTCCTTCAAAACCATCATACTAAGGGTATATTTTTCATGCTGAACACAAGATCTGGGGTTAAAATAACGTTAGTCCACTATGACCATTAAGTAATACTGTTAATGAAGGCAATTTTAATTATTATTGACCAATCGCATGTATTTAACTGGGCATGTATAGTAACTAAGAGTACTATATACATTTTCCATGATTATTCTCTAGTATAAGAAGAGTTTCATTATCTTATATTTCAATTTAGATGAGAAAAAACAGTTTGAGCTGAAAAATACCCTGAACTATTACCCACGATTTTCACGATTTTTGTCAGGAAAAATTAGATTATCCTTCAAAACCTCATAATAAGGGTTAATTTATCATGCTGAACACAGATCTGGGGTTAAAATATCGTTTAGGGGGTCAATTATATGAATATATAGTAATCTGTTTTAAATGACGAACTAATTTTGAAGTATTATTTGACACGTCGCATTGTTATATACTAGGCATTACGGTAACTAAGAGCATTATCATATATTTTCATTTATTTTTTAGTATAGAAGAACTTTTAATATCTTATATTTCAATTTATAAAGAAAAAGATTTTTTTAGCTGAAAAATCCCTGCACTATTACCCCGATTATTATCCTTCTTCTCAGAAAAACAAAATTTCGCCTCAAAATCTCATAATAAGGGTTATATTCCTCATGCTCAACACTGATCTGTGGTTAAGATATCGTTAGGTCCAACTATAAGACCATTTAAGTAATCTGTTAATGACGACAATTTTAAGTCTTATTTGACCATTCGCATTGTAATTTTTACGGGCATGTATCGATAAGTAACATTAATATTGATATATTTTTCCATAATTATTTCTAGTATACAAGAGTTTCAATATCTTATATTTCAATTTAGAGAGAAAAAAGGTTTTTCGAGCTGAAAAATACCCTGAACACTAGTTCTTTTTCGACTGTCATGATGGTAACTGGATTCTGTTTCATCTCACAATCCACCAACCTTGCTTTCTATTTAGAAATGTCTATCTATTACGCATACCAGCATGTATGTTCCCTCAACGGCTTTGAAGGTTTACTGAAGCTTTCCAGCTACATCATTTCATTGTCATTGACCATATCATCCCAGGTTTTGACTGTCAAGAGCAGTGCAAGACGATTAAAATTTGCATGTTTAAAATCAAGGTATTTTTTCAAGTATCTTTTGTGTAACTATATGACCATTTAGTAATCTCTGTTAAATGACGACAATTTTTAAGTTATTATGTGGACCATTCGATTGGAGTCTACTGGGTTGTATCGTATATATAACAGTATTACGATATATTTTCCATGATTATTTCTAGTATAGAAGGGGTTTCAATATCTTATATTTTCCAATTTAGAGAGGAAAAGTTTTTCCGATCTGAAAAAATACCCTGAAAACTATTATCCACGATTTTTACTATTTTTCCTCAAAAAACTATATTACTTCGAAACCTCGTAATAAGGGTATTTTTCATTGCTGAACACAGAGCTGGGTTAAAAGATCGTTAGGTCACTTTATGACGAATTAGGAATCCTGTTTAATGACAACAATTTTGAAGTATATTTGACAATTCCGCATTGCAGTTACTGGGCATGTATCGATAACTCAAGGGTATTATGATATATTTTCCATGATTATTTCTAGCATTAGAAGAGTTATAATATCCTTATATTTCAAATTAGCCAGAAAAAGCTTTTCTTGGACTGAAAAATACTCTGAACTATTACCCACAATTTTTACTTATTTCTCAGAAAATAGATTTACTTCAAAACCTCATATTAAGGGTCATTTTATAGCTGAACACAGACATGGGGTTAAAATAACGTTAGGTTAAGGATTATGACCCTTTAGGTAATCTGTTAAATGACGTCAATTTTCAACTATTATTTGACCATTCGCCTTGTATTTACTGGGCCATGTATCGGTAAACTAAGAGTAGTATGATCCCTTTTCCCATGATTATTTCTAGTATAGAAAAGTTTCAATATCTTATTATTTCAATTTAGAGAGAAAAAGTTTTTGACGGCTGAAAACATACCCACTTTTTACTACTTTTCTCAGAATAATAAATTTCTTCCAAAACCTCATAATAAGGGTTATTTTTCATGCTGAAACTCAAAATCTGGGGTTAACATATCGTTGTAGGTCAACAATATGACCATTTAGTAATCTGTTAAATGACGGCATTTGTAAGGTTATTATTTTGACCATTCGCGATGTATTTACTGGGCATGTATAGGTAACTAAGAGTACTTGATTACATTTTCCATGATATTTCTTAGTCTAGGAAAGAGTTTCAATATCGTATATTTTTCAATTTAGAGGAGAAAAACATTTTTGAGCTGAAAAAGACCTGAACTATTACCCTACGGTATTTTCATATTTTTTGTCAGAAAATTTGATTTCCTTCAAAACTCATTAATTAAGGGTATTTTTCCTGCTGAAAAACACAGATCTGAGGTTTAAAATAATCGTTAGGTCATTATAGTGAATATTAGTTAATCTGTTAATGAAGACAATTTTGAAGTATATTTGACAATCGCATTGTATTTAGTAGCATCAATCGGTAACTAAGAGTCAATAATCTTATATTTGCTTGATTATTTTTTTTGTATTAGAAGAACTTTATCTCTTATATTTCAGTTAGAAAGAAACACGTTTTTTGAGCTGACAATGCCCGAATTATTACCCTCGATTTTTAGTCTTCTCCTCAGAAAACAAATTTCTTCAAATACTCATAATAAGGGTTATTTCTCAATGCTCAACACTGATCTGGGGTTCAGATATCGTCTTTAGGCCAACTATATTAATGACCATTTAGTAATTGTTAATGACGAACAATTTTTAAGTATATTTACCATTCGCATTGTTATTTACTGGGCAGTATCGATAAGTAACATTAATATGATATACTTTTCCATGATTATTTCTAGTATAGAAGATTTTCAATATCTTATATTTCAATTTAGAGAGAAAAAGTTTTTTCGAGGCTGAAAAATACCCTGAACAATGTTCTTTGTCTGTCATGATGGTAACTGCTTCTTTTTTCATTTTCATAGTGCCACCACCTTGGTTTTATTAGAAATAGGCTATCTATTACGCATCGCATGTATGTTCCCTCAACGGCTTTGAAGGTTTATGAAGCTTTTCCAGGCTACATTCATTTCATTTTCACTGACCATCTCATCCAAGGTTTGCTGTCAAAGAGCAGTGCAAAGACGATTAAACTTTGCATGTTTAAAATAAGGTATTTTTTCAAGATATCGTTAGGTCAAACTCTATGACCATTTAGTAATCTGTTAAAATGGACGAGCACTTTTTAAGTATTATTTGACCATTTGCATTGTATCTACTGGGCATGTATCGATAACTAACAGTTGACGATATATTTTCCATGATTATTTCTAGTTAAGTATAGAGGAGTTTCAATATCTTATATTTCAATTTTTAGAGAGGAAAAGTTTTGATCTGAAAAAATACCTGAACTATTACCCACGTTTTTACGATATTTCTCAAAAAAATAGATTACCCTTCGAAACCTCGTCTAAGGGTTATTTTTCATGCTGAACACAGATTCTGGGGTTAAAATATCGTAGGTCACTTTATGACGATTTAGTAATCTGTTAAATGACAACAATTTGAATATTATTTGACAATTCGCATTGCATTTAATGGCATGTATCGATAATAGGGTTTATGATTATTTTCCATGATTATTTCTGCATAGTAAGAGTTTATAATATCTTATATTCAAATTAGAGAGAACAAAGCTTTTTGACCTGAAAAAGA
>NW_027264114.1:0-10618 GCF_036320965.1 Panulirus ornatus | reverse complement strand
CAAAATATTTTTTAAAAAGAAAAATTTTGGGTTTTAAGGAAAACGGGGAAATGGGGGCCCGCTTTCGCTTTTTAAGAGGGGAAAAAAAACGTGCCTTTCAAATGATTTTATACCGACACACTGGAAAAACCCGGGGTTGTTGGACTATTGCTATTATGAATTAAGGAAAAAACCCGCAATGGGGATACAAGTGTCCCCAAAATAATTTTTGGGCCCCCGGGGTTTTTTGTAAACAGCTAGGGGACCAAGAACAAAAAACCGTCTTTTGGGGGTAAACCCTTTTCAATTAAAACAATGATTAAGTTTCCCTTGTGTGTTTTAGGCTTTGGGTTTTGGGGGGTTTTGGTGTCCCTTTTTCGGGAAGCCTGCGGGGGGGGGATGATTGGGGGGGGTTTTTGTTTTTGTTGGTTTTTTTGGGAGGGAATATTAATTTTGGGGGGGGGGGTTTTCCCAGGGGGGGCCAAAACCTAAGTGGAAGTCTTTGCCCAAAAGATTCATAAAAACTATTAACCCCCTTAAAAAAAAGAAAAGGGTTTATACTTATCACAAAAGCAGATAAGGTTAACATGTTGTGTTTTAGAAAAAAAGTAAACTTTTTTATCTAAAATGAATGATTTTTCAAATGTAACACAAAATATTCAAATTTTGTAAAAACCCCTTAGAAGAGTTAAATTCCCTTCACTTCAAAAGAAATAAAGGTTGAAAGGTAACATTTCTTTATCAAAAATTTGTCATCTTTGCCCCCTTCTTTTTGCCATATATGTATGGACTTACCCAAAACACATAAAAAAAATTTTTTCCAGCAAGACCTATAGTGAGCTCAGTGGGCCCCATCACATAAAAAACATCAAAAGGGGTTTTATTTTCCCCTTTTTAAAGCCCTTTAGGGGGTTTAAGGTATCAAATTCTAATATCATGAAAAATGTGGGAATTTAGTCAACAAGCTAAACTTTATCTTTTATAAATTTTGTTTTCAATAGTTAGCTTTGATGTTTCCTCCTTTTCACTAAATTTCCCCATTTTGTTGCCCTTTTTAGAATATTTATTTGATTTTGGATGTTTTTAAATTCCCGGGTTTCAAATTTCTATTTCACAAAATGAAAAAAAATTGTGTTAAAAAAGGGGACAAATATTTCAATTTTTTGGAGTTTATTAGGCTAAAAAAATTTGGGGTTTTGGCAAGGGGGAAAACCCTCTTTCACCTGTCCCAAAAGTCATTTTATATGGAATTTTTTGAAAAAAAATTATTTAAAAGGTTACCTTCCCTTTAAATCCCAATTTGGTTTGGGTTTATGTGATGTTTGCTTTTTTGTTTTTGGGCCCTCAAATGAAAATTTAAAAAATTATATCTCCCCTTATTTAAACAATTTATTTACCTTCCATAAAATTTACACAGTGAAAAAAAAATTAGGGGATTTTTCCTTTTTTGGGATTGGGGTTCCTTTGGGAAAAGGGAAAAACAAGTTTAAGTTTGCATATAAAAAACCCAAAACCAATGTATGCTCTTTACATCCTTTTATTCCCCCAACGGAACAGGGACAAAATTTAAAAATTTATAATCATTTTAATCTATTTTCCCAAAGGGGGCATTACGAAATTTGCAGCCCCAAGAGTTTTAATTTATGATGAGTTTGAGAAGATATTTTTCTATTGGATCTAAGTTAAAAATTTTCCTAGATATTTCATTAATAAATCCTTAAGTTAGAAAAAAAATCATTTTAAAGAGTTGAGCCCAAACCCCCCATTGACACCAAGAAACTTTTTTGTTTCCCTTTTAATAAATTTAATTTTTATTTGTTCCCCTGTTGCTTAAACCCTTTTTAAAGTAAAGTTTTCCTTTTTGCAGCAAAAATACTATAAAAGAATTTCTTAATCGGAATTCACCAGAATGGTTGCAAACTTTAAAGTTCCCGTGGAAACCCGTGATAAATTTTTTTTGTTGGTCAGATGGTAAGGGTTCTTTTTGTTAGACTTTTGGGAAAATAAAAAATAGTATAAGAACCGGGGCAAAAATCAAATGCCCAGTTTTAAACATGTTAAAAAAAATTTTGTTTATTGTTTGGGCTGGGTAAGTCACTCATTTGTTAAATCTAAACCCCATTACCAAAAAGAAATATTTTATTGAAAACTTCTATTATTAAATACACAAAGAAAATTTTAATTTAATATTAGTTTTTGGTCTGTAGAATTTGAAACTTTATTGTTGACAAGTTTTTTTAAAAAAGTTTAAATTTTTGACGCTCGTTGGTTTTGTTTTGGACAAAAACAAAGTTTACCAAATGGCTTTCCCAGCTTCGTTTTTTCGATGTTTAATCAAAAATGACCCGGTTTTATTCCTCTCTTGTGTCTCCCCTTTATTTATGTTGGGTTTTTTAAAAGAAAGTGCACTTTGGAAAATTATCGTGTTTTATTTTCCCCCTGGGCTCATAGGAAAAATATATATTTTATATTTTTTTTTTTTTTTTAAAATCTATTCGCCATTCCCCCCGTTGCGAGGTAACGTTAAGAACTGAGGACTGGGCCCCGAGGGAATATCCTCACCTTTGGCCCCCCTTTTCTGTTCCCTTTTTTTGGAAAATTAAAAAAATTGAGAGGGGAGGATTTCCAGGCCCCCCCTCCCTCCCCCTTTTTGTCGCCTTTTACGACCCCGCGGGAATACGTGGGGAAATATTCTTTCTCCCCATCCCCGGGTTGATATATATATATAATATAATTTTTATATATTTTATATTATATATATATTTATTATTTTCTTTTTCTTTCATACTATTCGCCATTTCCCGCATTTGGAGGTAGCGTTTTAGAAAAGAGGGGCTGGGGCCCTTTTAGGGAATATCCCCACCTGGGCCCCTTCTCTGTTCCCCTTCTCTTTTGGGGAAAAATTAAAAAAAAAAATGAGGGGGAGGGTTTCCGCCCCCCGCCCCTTCCCCCTTTTGTGCCCCCTTTTAGGGGCACGCGGGAATACGGGGGGAAAAAGTATTCTTTCTCCCCTTTCCCCAGGGAATATAATATTTATATTTTATATATATTTATTTTATATATATATTTTTATTTTAAATATAAAATTATATTTATATATATATATATATTTTCCTATGGTCCGGGGAAAATAAAAAACGAAAATTTTCCCAAAGTGCACTTTCGGTAATAATCACATCATCGGGGAAACAAGAGGAAAAATAAATTTGTTGATTAAACCCAAGAGACGAAGTAGGGCACCATTTGGGAAACGTGTGATCGTCCAAAACATCAACGAAATTCATAAAAATTATCATTTTACAATTTTTATCAAAATAAAGTTATTGATTTTATTAAACCTCAAAATTTTTAAGGATATAAATTTTTTGTGTATTTTAAATAGAAAATTCAATGTATTTTTCTTGGTATAGAGTTGAGTTAATAATGAGATGGCTTCCCCAGTTTTTAAAATTTTGACATATTTTTAACGTGATTAAATAAAAAATTTATTCTTGTCCGTTTTATACTATATTTTGTTGCTTAAGTTAACGCAAGATTCTTTGGGAAATTGACCAACATTTAAATTTTAAAAATTTCCACATGGCCTTAATGATGCATCAAAGGAATTTTTTTGGTGAATTCCTGATTATGTTTCTTTTAGTATTATTGTTTCTAAAAAAACATTTTTTTTTAAAGGGTTTAAGCAGCATGGAAGTAAAGTGAAAAATTTTTGTTAAAAAAGGGGAACTAAAAGATTCTTGGTGTCAAAGAGGGTTTGGGCTTAACTCATAGTGATTTTTTTTGGGGTAACTTAAGGGATTATCATGAAAAATCTAGGGTTTTTTCACTTTGATCCCAATAGGTATATTTTCAAACTCATCTCATAAATCTGGCTGCAAATGTAATGCCCCAAGAAAAATAGATTGAAAAGATGATAATCTAAACCGTCATGTTGAGTTGATATATTATATAGAGATACATTTTTTTGGGGTTTTTGTATATGCTAAAATTTAATTGTTTCCTTGCCCATAGATCATGATCTAAAAATGGTTTAAATACCCTTATTTTTATTTTTTTACAGAAAAAATTTTTGGAAGGTGCTAAATTGTTAAATAAGGGGGAGAAATATTTGTAAATTTTATTTGTTGGCCCAAACACAAAGCATCATAAAAATACCCAAACCAAATGGGATTAGAAGGAAAAATTCCTTTAGTAATTTTGTTTAAAAAAATTCATATTTTTTTTAGGTGAAAAAAGCTTGCCCCTTGCCAGCCAAATTTTTGAACAGATCCTCCATTGAACTGAAATCACTTTTTATAAGCAATTTTTTCGTTTAATGCAAAAAAGACTTTGAAACACGTAAATGAAAAATACCAAAAACATCAGATAAAAATTCTAAAAGATTCAACTGGAAAATTTAGTAAAAAGTGAGGAAAATCAAAACTAAATGTTTGAAATAAAAAGTTGACATTAAAAAATTTAAGCTTGTTGACTATCTACATTTTTCCTGATTTAGGATTTGATCCTTACCCATAAAGGGCTTATAAAAAAAAACTAACCATTTTGCAATTTATATTGATGGGCCCATGAACTCATATGGTCTTGTTGGAAAAAATTTGTTTATGTGTTTTGATAGTCCCTAAATATATGGTAAAGAAGGGGAACAAAAATGAAAAACTTCTGTCTTTTGAAAAGGAATTAATGCTTCTTAGGATTTTTACTAAATTTAGAATATATTGTGTCATCATTAGAAGATCATTTATTTTGATAAATTGTTCCTTTGTCTAAAATCCAACAGTGTTAGCCTTATCTGCTTTAGTAATATGCATTCCTTGTCTTTTTTTTAAGGTGTTAATAGCTCTTAAAAAATCTTTTGGGGCAATTGGGTTTCCCACTGGTTTTGAAAAACTGGATACCTAAATCCTTACGTTTTAATTTATCATTACTTAATTGCTGTATTTTCTAATTACAAAAAGACTTTGTGACATAAACCAGTGGCTTCCCTGTTGAGCACCCCAAAACTAAATTAGTTTAATGCACACAAGGAATCCTTATTTGTTTTTTATTAGAAAAGGTTTATCACAAAAGGGGGTTTTGGTTCTAGGTCCAGTAGCTGTTTTTAATGGGATGCCCAAACTCAAAATTTAGCGAATTTGTCGTTATTGCGTTTTTTCCCTTAATTTACAGAAATAGTCCAACACCGGTTCTTCCAGTATGTCGGTATTGCCATTTGAAAGGAAGTTCTTCTCTCTTGAAAGTAAAAAGCCCCCTCTATCTCAAGTTTCTTTAATTCAAATTTTCTTTAAAAAATATTTGGAAATTTATAAAATGGTCGACCAGACGTTGCAACAAACGTTGCGGTTGGACGATCTTGGATCACTTGTTCTCAAGGCATTTCCTAAGGAATCCAAATCGTAACTTCATTTGGTGAGCCTGATTTGCGTTTGAAGAAGCAGTAATAAAAGGGGAAAGTCCAGGACAGCTTGTAGAAAAAGTAATAGAAGAGCCGTGTGGAACCCATGTTGGAAAGGATACAATTTTGCGCGTGTCAAGTTTTTTAGAATCAGGGGAAAAATGAAAACCGATAAGTTCCCAAGTGCACTTTCGTGTAATAATCACATCATCGGGGAGACAAAAGAGGGAAATAAAAGTCAGTTTGATTACGTGGAAGGACAAGCTAGGCCCCATTTGGAAAAACGTGTGATTGCCCAAAAAACATCATCGAGCGTTCATGAACTTATCATTTTAATGATTTTTTGAAAAAAAAAATTTTATCTTTTTGTAAAACCTAAAATGTGTTGAAAATTGTGTATTTCAATTCAATGGATTTTTATGCTCAAAACTTTGGTATGGCAAGGCTAACCCCCTTTCAAACCCATACAGTATCTTAAAATTGGGAATTTTTTGAAACAAATTATTGAAGAAAATCTTCCTTTTAATGCAATTTTGGGTTTTTGGTACGTAGATGATGTTCTTTTTTTTTGGCCAACAAATAAATTTTCAAATATTTCTCCCCCTTTTTCACAATTTGTACCTTCCCTCAAATTTTCTGTAGAAAAAGAAAAAAAATGGGATGTTACCCTTTAGATTGCTAATCCCTAGGCAAAGGAAACAAGTTTAAGTTTTGCATTGCAGAAAACCACCAATGTTTGCTCATATATCCATTATTATATTCAAAAGGGCAGAGTTAAAATTTTCTCATTTTTAATCTATGTTATTGGGCATTACGTATTTGAGTCCAGAGTTTATTGATATGAGATTGAGAAGATATGTTCTATAGGGTCCAAGTGAAATACCCCCGATCTTTCATTTATTAATCCCTTAAGTTTGAAAAAAAAAATTTTATAGAGTTGAGCCAAACCTACATTGACACCAGAATCTTTTAGTTCTCCGTTTTAAAGTAATTTTCCCTTTTTTTCCTGTTCCTTTAAACCTTTAATGTAAAGTTGCTTTTGAGCAATAATATTTTAAAGAATTTCTTAATCAGGAATTCAACAGAAATTCTTTGGTGCTCTATAAAAGTGCTATGGGGAAATTGTGATAAATTTCTGTTTGGGCAAAATGGGAAAAATCTTTTTGTTAGACTTAAGGAAAAATAATTTAGAATAAGAAACAGGACAAGAATAAATGCTTTTTAATCCCCGTTAAAAAAATATGACCCTTTATTGCTGGGTAAAGCCATTCAGTTATAACTCTAACTCTGTTCAAGAATAAAGTCATTCAAACTTCATCATTAAATACCCAAAGAACAAAAACCCAATTTTAGTGATGTCTATACAAACAGAAACCCTTTTTTGTTGATAAAATTTTTGAAATGATAGTTTCTGGGAAACCCCGTTGTATGTTTTTTGGGCATCAATGTCTACCAAATGGGGTCTTAGTCGTCCTTTGTGTATACAACTGATTTATATTTCTCTCTTGTGTCTATTGATAAAGTGTTAATTTCACGAAAGTGCACCTGGGAACTTATGTGTTTCATTTCCCTTTGGCCCTCTGGGAAATTATTTGATCAGCGCAATATATACTATTTTTAATATATATATATAAAATATATATTTTTTATTAATTTTTTTTTTTATTTTTATATATATTATTTTTTTTTTCTTTTTTCTTTTTTTCTTTGTCGCTTTTTCCCCCCGGGGTTTGCGAGGTAGCGCAAGGAAAAGTGGAAAGAAAGGGCCCCAACCCCACCCCCCCAATGTATATACATACACGTCCCACACGCAAATCAAAAACCCTAAAAATTTCTCAATGTACAAATACTTTAACACACACAGACTTTAACATATATACACATGTACATAATTGACCTTTGAGCACTTTAAAACCCCCAAAAAGGCCCTCTTTTCGGCGCCTGCCCAATTAAACTTTAATCCAATAACGCTTTGGGCCATTTTCCCTACTTACAAAAGTATATTTAATGTAATCTCGTTTTTAAAAACCAGGTTTTCCCCCAATCACCAGTCCTTTTCGGGACTTAAAATCTAAAGCTCTTCACCATTTCCATTTAAAACACTGAACACCCCTGTATCCCAAATTTTTTCCCTTTAACGCACATTAAAAAACCTTTGCATTCAAATCACCCATCACTAAAACCCCGGGGTCCGTGCATCAAAACCCCCCAAACCACGTTTTAGCTGCCCCCAAAACCTTGCCTCTCTTTTGGGAATCTTTTTTTTCCCCCATCCCAGGTGTATAAAATAATAATTTTATAAATTTATTTTAATATTATAATTTATTTTATAATATAATTTTTAATATTTTTTTTCTTTTTATACCCCCTACTTTTTTAAGGGGGGAAAAATTCCCCCCCCTTTCCCCCCGGGGTTCTTTATAAAAGGCCAAAAAAAGGCCCCTAAAATCCCTTCCCCTTTTTTTACTTTTTCCCCCCGAAAACCCGGGAACAGGGGAAGGAGGCAAGTGAGGATACCCCTAAAAGGTCAGTCCTCTTTTTTTTAACGTCCGCGCTAACGCGGAAAAAGGGGAAAAGTATAAAATAAATAAAAAAAATAAATAAATTTTGAATTTTTATTAAAATATTTTATAAAATATAAATAATTTTTAATATAATATATAAAAATTATATATATATAAAATTTTATATAAAATTTTATAAATTTTTTTTTTTTTTTTTGGCTTTGTCCCCTGTTTGGGCTTTTGGCGAGGTTTAGCGAAAAGAAAAGATAAAAGGGAAATGGCCCAACCACCCCCAAAAAACATGTTTAAAATTTACACGTCCACACACGCAAAATACATACTATACATCTTGTCCACATTTTATTAACACCCAGGGGAACATACTTATACCCAGGGCACAAAATTTTCAAACGGTCTGCCTTTTACTTTTCCCATCGCCCCTCAAAAACCCCTTGGAATTTAAAACCCCCCTCCCCCCTCATGTGTGCAGGAAAGCGCTAGGAAAAGACAACAAAGGCCCCATTCGTTCACACTCAGTCCCCTAGTGTCAGGGAATAATGCAAAGAAACCCCCAGTCCCTTTCCCCCCCAAGGGCCCCCACAAATTTTTCCGGGGTTTTCCCAGGGCGGTTTACCTGCCCTATTCAATCCATGACAGCAAGTCAACCCCCGGTTTTACCCCATCGATTCCCCAAAACACTCTATTTTCCCTTTCCCCTTTCACCCTTCCGCATGTTCAAGGGGCCCCCATCACTCAAAAATCTCTTTCACTCTCTTTCCAAAATCCCAAATTTTGGGCTCCCATTTTTCCTTTTTTCCCTCCACCTTCCGGGCACTATATCCTTTGGTCAATCTTTTCCCCACTCATTCTTTTTCCCGGGGCCCAAACCAATTTTAAAAAAACCCTCTTCGGGTCTCTCAAACCCCGCTCTTTTTATTTCCAAAACATCTCTCCCTTAAACCCCTTTCATTTTTTTACTCGTTTTAAACCCTTTACAAAACATTGTCCTCAAAATTCATTTCCCGCACAAACCCCCCCTCCCGCGCAAACTTACCCTAGCCTCGCCTGGGAACCATTTCAAAATTGTTGGAACCCCTATTCCTTTAAAAAAATTTCCCATTTTTGCTTTCCGAGATAATGTTCTGACTTCCAAAACATTCTTCAAGGCTCCCAGGTTTTTTTGCCCCCCTCTCCCCCCCTTTTGATTACTTTTTTCTTCCATGGTTTTCCCTCGTGCCAGATTCCCCTCCCAGAAAATCTAAAAACCTTTTTTCCCTTCCCCCCAAATTTTTTTTTTCCCTTTCAAAATCACCTCCCAATTGGGCTTGACCCCCAACCCTTTCTGTACCCAATAACCTTGCTCTTATTCCCCATTTCCCCTTAAAATTTCTTTTTTCACACATTTACCAAACTCAGTCACCCGCTTCTCAGGGTTTTTCACATGAATAGCCAAAAGCCCCTGTTTTCATCAGCGAAAAACAACTGACTCACTTCCCAAGTTCTCTCATCCCCAACGGGACTTCATATTTGGGCCCCTCTTCCCAAAACTTTTGCTTTTAACCCCCCAAAAAACCCCAAAAACCATAAACAATTAAACAACCATGGAGCCCATCAAAACCCCTGCCGAAAACCCTTTAAAATTCACTGAGAACCAATCATTTTTCCCCTTTTCCCTTTACAGGGTACAAAACCCTTTTCATCCTCGTAAAAAATTTTTTCATTTGCTTTCAAAAACAACTTTCCTCCCCAACCATATATTTTTAAATTTCCCCTTCCACAGAGCATCTCTATAAACTCTATCATAGGCCTTCCCCCGACCAAAAAATCTAAAAAACAAACCCATTTGTTTTTTAAGTTTTTCTCCATACTTTTCTTCAAAGCAAACACCTGACCCACAAACCCTTTTCCACTTCTAAAAACCCACACTGCCTTCCCCAATCGGGTGCTCTGTAATGCCTTCACCCTCCAATCAATACCCCCATAAAAATTTCCCAGGAAACTCAAAAAAACTTAAAACCTCGGGTAATTTGGGGCACTCACCTTATCCCCTTTGCCTTTGAAACAATGGCACAAGCACGTTTCCCCCAATCCTCAGGCCCCCATCACCCTTTAGTCTTTCATACATTAAAAAAACCTTAAAATCCACCCCAAAATTTAAAAGTCACCCCTTTTTTAAAAATTCCCCCCGAAATTTACCACCCAAAAACCTGCTGCCTTGCCGGCTTTCATCTTCCGAAAAAGCTTTCCACTTATCTTCTCTGTTTAGGGGCAAATCTTTTTCCCCTTTTAACCCTCTCACTTTGCACACCACCTGGGCCCAAAACCCCCTATATCTGCCACTCTATATAAAAACACATTCAAAAACCCTTTCAAAAAAACTCACCCATTTTCCTTTCAAAATCACCACAAAACTTGTTTTCACCTCCCCTCTTGGCCCTTCCCCGAAGTTCCCATTTGTTCCCTTGTCTTACGCACTTTTTTAAACCTCCTTCCAGAAACATCTTTTTTTTTCCCCCAAAAAATTTTAATGATACCCCTCACCCCAACTCTAAATTTGCCCTTTTTTTCCCACCTTTTTCCCCTTTTCCCTTCTTGCCCTCTTTTTTTTCCCCTTTTTTCTTTTATAATCCCCATAAATTGAAATTTTTTTCCTGCAAAAAATCTAAAAAGCCTCTCTTTTTTTTCACTAATACTCTTACTTCTTCCCCCACCACTCCCAAACCCTTTCTAATAAACCCACCTC
>NW_027264113.1:0-9981 GCF_036320965.1 Panulirus ornatus | reverse complement strand
ATGAATTAAGTCACAAAATCGTATTTTTAATCTCTACCATTACCCTTAACACTGTCATAAATACCTGCAGTGTAAATTGCATTGTCATTGACAATTAATCATTACCTGATTGTCCATGACCCTTGCCGCAATAGGTCTTTTGTCACCTGTTTAAAGAATATATACTATGAGATATTACATACTCCCCTCAATACAGTATGATTCTTATATATATTTTCTTATTGAATACTCCACTTAATCATTATACCCCATTGCAGACCACAGGTGAAATCAATACTCCTGTTAACAACCAAAATTTAGCTTGCCACAGATATATAAACACTACTGTTGCTTTATTTTGTGCAAGATGGACTGAAAAATTAGGTGAATCAAATGCAGTGTATTGTGGACATTCAACTATCATTCTAAAATTATTAAAGTTAGGGTGGGAGGCACCCGAAAACACACCAATCACTGCCCTATTGGGCTCTTAAATAAAAAAAAGGGGGGGTGGGGGTTCTTAAACATATAAAACATTGACATGATTGTATGGAAGGCTAATAATCATTTACCAATATGAAAAAAAACAAAAATCTTAGGAAGTAGCGTTGGTATTGTTACATTCCACATATGCTTGGATCGACTTGGGTTCAAAAAGCATCCAATTTTAGGTGGTGTATGATATAGTAAAAGTGCATTTTCATAAATATTTTCAACACAATTCCCATTAAGTAGGTTCTTAACTAATGCTTGAATTAATAATCATCTTTATATTCAGAAAATATAAGAGAAAATAAATGAAATAAATGGAGATGCTTACCTCCCTCAAATCATTAGTAAATCATGGTCATTCATAACATTCACATTCAATCGCATATAAAATTGACTACATAATTCTCCCTTACAAATAATTTACCTAATCCTTACTGAAAAAGTTATAGTTAACCTATCTTGGCTTTGTTTTTAACTTATAGTCAATATACCAGTAAATGTTTTTTTTTCATTTATGTTTCTTAAATAATCTCTGCAGAAGGGTTCTTACTATTTATTAATCCATAATAATCTACCACATTAGAAAAAATAAGAAATAGCTAGAGAAGATTTAAACAAGATATTCCTAAATAAAAAGGGGTTGTCTGCCATCCATCGGCCTACTTTTGTGTTTAAATGAGTAATTACAATGTTTGATGTACAATAACAAAATACTACTTAGAAAAAAAATTCATAGTGCTATCAACTGATTGCACCCAAAATTAGATTTTAGATGTTAAATTGTAAAGTTATCCCTGAGGATAGGAGAGAAAGGAATACTTGCCCATGTATTCCCTCTCATATCATATAACAACTAAGAGGGGTGGGTGTTGGTGGCTGGAAATCCTCCTTCCTGTTATTATTTCCAATTGAAGGAAGTCAGGCAAGGAGCCAATGGGAATTTTTCCTCCAAGGCTCAGTCGATGTGTTCTCTACGCTACCTTATTTCAAGCAGAATGGGTGAGGCATGTATGAAAAAAAAATTAAACTTAATACAATCTCATCTTCATACTAAAATGCAATATATATCACATAAAAACAATAAAAAACAATCAAGGAACAGATATAACTCCTCAACTTACCAGAGAGAAATAAAGAGCTTGGGAGATGGGTTCTGCTGCAGGGGGTGTGATGATGTCAAAATGATGTTTAATCTGTTTTTGGTGAGGTAATGGAGGGAAAGTGATTACAGGTCTTAACAAAGGAGCAGGTTTGCAGCCTGTATGCGGTGGGGTGTCTGGGAGGTTATTCAGCAAACTGTTTGTGATGACACTATGCTGAAGGCAGTTTGTGTGAGAACAGCAAAAGCTGGAGCCTGTGTTTGGAAAAGGGTGTTTATCTATGTATCGTGTGAAAGGAGAAAAGGGATAGGTAGCAATGTAAATAAAAGCAGGTTATTGGTTTGTGTAGTGCCAAAAAAGACTTTCTGAATCATCTGCAAACACATTCAGGAAGGTGTCCATGCATCCATTGGCAGTCATTTAATAGATCAGGAAAGCAATGGCCCAGAACTATAACCTTTGGCATTCCACTTCTACCATGAACCACTGGAGAAAGCTCCTCTGACTTGCATCATTTGGTTCCTTTCCACTGAAAATAATTCTTTCCATCAAGAAGTTTCCCTTTATTCCCGGACTAGGGGTCCAGCTTCTTCATACATTCCTCCTTATAGGACAGTGTCATGTGCTTTTTTCTGGCAGTCAGATATAACACAAAACATCCAGCCTCCCTGTTGTCTACGACAGAATTCCCTATCTGTCAGAAATTCTAAGAGGTTTGTTACACATGACATCCTTTCACCTGACACTGTGATACTCTCTCTCTTAGGTAAACTTTATCTTCTACATAAAGTCTTTCATTGTGTTTCTATCATTATTTTCCAGAATTTACTGACCACACTCATCAGATCCAGTTATCAGTTTATTTTCTTGTTGATTGAATGACATTCTATTTTTGGGCCAACTTTGCTTTTCCTTATGAATTCCTGACCACTATGTTTTTTTTTTTTTTTTTTTTGCATGCTGCACACACATTCAGTACATAAGGAGAAAAATTCCATCAAAAACTTATCCTGATATGGGTTAAAAACCTTTTTGTATTTTGTTAATGTCTTTTTAAAATCTTTAAGTTTTATGAAACTTCCCCATTCAATCTCATTGGTGTTGGAAATGCATTATATTCCACTGTGACAACACTTCTGAAACATAAGTTATCAGTTTGTTCACATATTTTTACATCTCCCTCTTTAGTTTGCTTCCTCTAAATCCCCTTTGCATATTAAGATGCTCTTTAAACGACACGTGACTCTGGACACGCTTAAGGCTATGTTTCAGATTTTCTCCAGCCATGTCCAATACTATTCTTTCCAATTTTCTTTAGCTCCAACTTTTTAAACTAAGTACACTTGTTATTGCTTTTGTATCATATTCATTCATTATACTTGATCACATTTTCCTGCATCAGTGAGTAGCACCGAAACGAAGCACGAAAGACCAACCACTCACATACACAAATATATACATACATGCATATTACGCGTACTTATACAATATATATAACCTATATACCATTTATATACATATCTACATTTATTTTCTTTGCCGAGGTCTCCCGCGTTTGCGATGGTAGTGCAAGGGAAACAGACAAAAGAATGGCCCATCCATCCACATACACATGTATATACAATACTCGTCCACACACGCAATTATACATACCTATTACATCTCAATGTGCACATATATATACACACACAGACATAGTACATTTAATAACAAATTTACATAATTCATACGTCTGCCTCTTATTTTTCCATTGTCACCTCGCCATACATTTTTTAAATAACCCCCTCCCGCCTTTGTATGCGATGGTTAGCGCGACGAAAAGGACAAACAATAGGCCCCATTATGTTCACACTCAGTCTCTAGATGTCATGTAATAATGCACCGAAACCCGCCTCCCTTTCCACATCAAGGGCCCACAGAACTTTCCATGAGGTTACCCAATAGGCTTCACATACCCTGGTTCATCCATTGACAGCACTTCGACCCCGGGATACCACATCGTTCCATTTCACTCTTTTTCCTTGCAGCCTTTCACCCTCCTGCATGTTCAGGACCTGATTCACTCAAAATCTTTTTCACTCATCTATCACCCCAATTTGGTCACCACTTCTCGTTCCCTTCCACTCTGACACCAGATTCCTCTTGGTCATATCTTTCCTCACTCATTCCTCCAAAACCATTTCAAAACACCCTCTTATGCCTCTCTCAGCCACACTTTTTTATTTCCCACATCTCTATTATTTCACTATTTACTCTTAACTTTCTTCTTTATCACACTTTACACAAACTCAGTCACCAGCTTCTGCATGTTTCTCACATGAATCAGCCACCAGCGCTGTATCATCAGCGGACAATCAACTGAACTCACTTCCCAGTCTCTCATCCACAAACAGACTTCATACTGCCACTCTTTCCAATACTCTTGCATTCACCTCCCTAACAACCCCATCCATAAACATAATTAAACAACCATTGGAGACATAAACACACCCTCCTGCCGCCAAACCTACATTCACTGAAACCAATCACTTTCCTCTCTTCCTACCGTACTCTTGCCGTACATCTTCGATTATAAAATTTTCACTGCTATAACAACTTGCCTCCCACACCATATATTCTTATTACCTTCCAAAGAGCATCTCTATCATACTCTTTCATCTGCCTTCTCCAGATCCATAAATGCTACATACAAATCCATTTGCTTTTCTATTATGTATTTCTCACATTACAATTCTTCAAAGCAAAACTCCTGATCCTACACATCCTTACACTTCTGAAACCACACTGCTATTCCCCAATCTGTTGCTCTGTACATGCTTCACCCTCTCAATCAATATCCTCCCATATAATTTCAGGAATACTCAACAAAATTATACCTCGGTATATTTGAGCACTCACTCTTTTCCCCTTCGCGTTGTACAATGGCACTTTGCGCGCTTTATCCGCAAATCCTCAGGCACTCACCATGAGTCATACATACATTAAATTACCTTAACCAACCAGTCAACATACAGTCACCCCCTTGTTTAATAAATTCACTGCAATACCATCCAAACATGCTGCCTTGCTGGCTTTCAGCTTCTTGCAAAGCTTAACTTATCCTAGTCTCTTGTTACCAAATCATTTTCCCTAAACCCTCTCACTATTTGCACAACCACCTTGACCAAAACACCCCTATATCTGCCACTCTATCATCAATTTCTCATTCCAACAAACCTTCAAATTACTCACCTCCATCTCCTTCTCACTTCACCTACCCATTTTGCGCCCTTCACTGAAGTTCCCATTTGCTCCCTTGTTCTTAACGCACTTTATTTACTACCTTCAGAACATCTTTTTATTCTCCCGAAAAGTTAATGATACTCTTCACACCAACTCTCATTTGCCCTTTTTTTCACTCTTGCACCTTTCTCTGGACCTCCTGTCTCTTCTTTATAATCTCCCACTCAATTGCATTTTCTCCCTGCAAAATAAATCGTCCAAATGCCTCTCTCTTCTCTTTTCACTATACTCTTACTTCTTTATCCCACCACTCAGTACCCCTTTCTAATCAACCCACCCTTCCCACTCTTTCATTGCCAACAAGCTGGTTACAGTAGGGTTGAGGGTCAGTTCAATTGGGAGGTGAGTTTGAATGGAGAAAATCTGAAGTAACTACAGATGTGAGTGTTTAGATATCTGGGAGTGGATTCTGGCAGCGGATGGACATGGGAAGCGGAAGTGGATCATGGGTGGGGGAGGGGCGAAATTCTGGGAGCCTTGAAGAAATGTGTGGAAGTCAGGAGAACATTATCTCGGTAAAGCAAAAATGGAGTATGTTTGATTGGAATAGTGGTTCCAACAATGTTGTATGGTTCGAGGCGGTGGGCTTTGGATAGAGATGTGCGCGGAGGATGGATGTGCGGAAATGAGATGTTGGGACAATATGTGGTGTTGTGAGGTGGTCTTGATCGAGTAAGTAACGTAGGGTAAGAGAGAGGTGTGGAAATAAAAAGAGCGTGGTTAGAGAGAGCAGAAGAGGGTGTGGTTTGAAAGGGTTCGGGGCACATGGAGAGAAGGTGAGGAAAGATTGGTCCAAGAGGAATATATGTGTTGAGGTGGAGGGGGGGACGAGGGAGAAGAGGAGGAGACCAAATGGGGTGGAAAGATGGTGTGAAAAAGATTTTGTCTGTGTTCGGGCCTGAAAACATGCAGGAGGGTGAAAGGTGGGCATAGGAAAGAGTGATTTGGAGCGATGTGGGTATACCGGGGTTGACGTTCTGGCCTGTGGATTGAATCAAGGCATGTGAAGGTTGGGGTAAACCATGGGATGCTGTTGTAGGTATGTATATTTTGCGTGTGTGGACGTATTGTATATACGGTGTATGGGGGTGGGTTGGGCCTTTTCTTTCGTCTGTTTTCCTTGCGCTACCTCGCAAACGCGGGAGACAGCGAAGCAATGCAAAGCTAAAAAAAAAAAAAAAAAAAAAAATACATCTCTCTTACCTGTCATTTTACTTAATCAAACCAACTACAGCACCACATATTGTCCTCAAACATCTCATTTGCACAGCTCATCCCACTCTCTGCGTACAAATCTATCCAATAGCCCACGCCTCGCAGCCATACTAACATTGTTGGAAACCAATATTCCTTCAAACTTACCATTATTGGCTTTCGAGATAATGTTCTGACTTCCACACATTCTTCAACGCTTCCAGATTTTTCACCCCTCCTCAAACACTTTGATTCACTTCCGCTTCCATCCGCTGCCAGATCCACTCCCTTATATCGAAAACACTTTACATCCTCCAGTTTTTCTCCCATTCAAACTTTCTTCCCACTTGACTTGACCTCAACCTACTTGTACCTAATAACCTTGCTCTTATCACACTTTTACTCTTAACTTTCTTCTTTTTTTTTTTTTTTTTTTTTTCCTCACCACTTTACCAATACTCAGTACAAGCTTCTGCAGTTTCTCACATGAATCAGCCACCTGGCCTGTATCATCAGCAAACAACAAATGACTCACTTCCAAGCTCTCTCATCCACAAACAGACTGCATTCTCTACTCCTCTTTCCAAAACTATTGCATTCACCTCTTAACAACCCCATCCATAAACAAATTAAACAACCATGGAGACATCCACACCCCCTGCCGCAAACCCTACATTCACTGAGATCCAATCACTTTACTCTCTTCCTACACGACACTCACATGCCTTACTTCTTCGATAAAAACTTTTCACTGCTTCTAACAATTGCCTCCCACACCATATATCTTTAATTACCTTCACAGAGCATCTCTAATCAACTCTTTCATCTGCCTTCTCCCGATCATAAATGCTACATACAAATTCATTTGCTTTTCTAAGTATTTCTCACATACATTCTTCAAAGCAAACTCCTGATCCTCACCTCCTTACCACTTCTGAAACCACACTGCTCTTCCCAATCTGATGCACCTGTACATGCCTTCACCCTCTTCAATCATATCCTCCATATAATTTACCAGGAATACTCAACAAACTTATACCTCTGTAATTTGAGCACTCACTCTTATCCCCTTTGGCCTTTGTATCAATGGCATTGCACGCATTCTGCCAATCCTCAGGCACTCACATGAGTTAATACATACATTAAATAACCTAGACCAACCAGTCAACAATACAGTCACCCCATTTTTTAATAAAAAAATTCCATGCATTCCATCCAAACCTGCCTGCCTTGCTGGCTTTCATCTTCTGCAAAGCTTCTAACTACTTTCTTGTTTACCAAATCCATTTTCCCCTAACCCTCTCACTTGCACCACCTTGACCAAAAACACCCTATTCTGCCACTCTCTCATCAAAACCATTCAACAAACTTCAAAAATACTCACGCCATATCCTTCTCACATCACCTCCCCATTGGCGCCCTTCCTGAGTTCCTCATTGCCCCTTTGTCTTACGCACTTTATTTACCTCTTCCAGAAACTTCTTTTTATTCTCCTAATATTTAATGATACTCTCTCACCCCAACTCTCATTTGCCTTTTTTTTCACCTCTTGCACCTTTCTCTTGACCTCCTGTCTCTTTCTTTTATACAATCTCCCATTCATTTTTCATTTTTTCCCTGCAAAAAAGTCGTCCAAAATGTCCTCTCTCTTCTCTTTCACTAATAATCTACTTCTGTTATCCACACTCACTACCTTTCTAATCAACCCACCTCTCCACTCTTCTCATGCCACAAGCTGTCCAGTAGTGGGTGAGGGTCAACGTCAATTGGGAAGGTGAGTTTGAATGGAGAAATACTCGGAATGAAGTGAAGTGTTTTAGATATCAGGGAGTGGGATCTGGCAGCGGATGGACCTGGAGCGGAAGTGGTTATAGGTGGGGGAGGGGTTGCGAAAATCTGGGAGTCCTTGAAAGAATGTGTGGAAGTCGAGTACATTATCTCGGAAAGCAAAAATGAGTATGTTTGAGGAATAGTGGTTCCAACAAATGTTGTATGTTGCGAGGCGTTGGGCTATGGATAGAGTTGTGCGCAGGAGGATGGATGTGTGGAAATGAGATGTTTGAGGGACAATAGTGGTGTGAGGTGGTTTTGATCTAGTAAGTAACGTATGGGTAAGAGGATGTGTGGAAATAAAAAAAAGAGCGTGGTTGAGCGAGCAGAAGAGGGTTTGTTTTGAAATGGTTCGGGCACTGGAGAGATGAGTGAGGAAAAGATTCACCAAGAGAATATATGTGTCGGAGGTGGATGGGAACGAGGAGAAAGGGAGGACCAAATTGGAGGTGGATAAGATGGAGTGAAAAAGATTTTGTTTGTGATCGGGGGCTCCTCTGAACATGCAGGAGGGTGAAACGGAGGGCAAGGAAAAGAGTGATTTGGAGCGATGTGGATATCCTGGGGTTGACGTGCTGGCAGTGGATTGAATCAAGGCTGTTGAAGCGTCTGGGGTAATACCATGGAAGCTTAATGTGTAGGTATGTATTATTGTGTGGGGGACGTATGTATTATACATGTGTATGGGGGTGGGGTTGGCCATTTCTTTCGTCTGTTCCTTGCGCTACCTCGCAAAACGCAGGAGACAGCGACCAAAGCAAAGCAAATAAAAAAATAAAAAAAAAAAAAAAACATCTCTCTTACCCCTGACAGTTGTTAAATCAAACTCACCTCACACCACATATTGTCCTCAAACATCTCATTTGCCGACATCCCCTCTGGTACAACTCTATCATAGCCACGCCTCGCGCTTTACAAAATTGTTGGGAACCACTTTTTCCTTAAACATACCCATATTTTGCTTTCCGAGTTAATGTTCTCGGGACTTCCACACATCTTCACCACTCCAGAATTTTACCCCCTCCCCAACCCTGTGATTCCACTCCGCTTCCATCGCTGCAGATCCACTCCCAAATATCTAAAACAACTTTACGTCCCTCAGTTTTTTTCATTCAAACTTAACTCCCACTTGACTTGACCCTTCACCCTACGTACCTAATAACCTTGCTCTTATCACACATTTACTCCTTTTTAAAAAAAAAAAAAAAACACGTTCTTCTTTCACACACTTTACCAAACTCAGTCACCCGCTTCATGCAGTTTCTACATGCACAGCCACAGCGCTTGTATCATTCAGCCAAACAACAACTGACTCACTTCCCCAAGATCTTCTCATACACAACAGGACGCTTACTTACCCCTCTTTCCAAAAACTCTTGCATTCACCTCCTACAACCCATCCATTAACAAATTAAACAACCATGGAGGACATACACACCCCTGCCGCAAACCTACATTCACTGAGAACAATCACTTTCCTCTCTTCCTACACGTACACATGCCTTACATCTCGATAAAAACTTTTCACTGCTCTAATCACTATTTGCCTCCACACCATGTATAATCTTAATCTTCACAGAGCATCTCTATCAACTCTATCATATGCCTTCTCAGATCCAAAATGCTACATACAAATTCCATTTTGCTTTTCTAAGTATTTCTCAAATACATTCTTCAAGCAAAACACCTTTATATGTATATTATATAAACCTATATATGTTATATAATGATACCTAGTATACCTACTATATAGTACCATTCCTGTTCCATCCTGCCCCACAGAAAACAGCACTGCTACCCCCTGCAACAGTGAGCCGTAGACAGTGCCAGGACAAGACAAAAAAGGCCACATTTGGCCGTCATCAGTTTCACAGCTGTCAGTGTAATTCATCAAATCCACACCTCCCTATCCAAACCCAAGCACTACAGCCTTTTCCGATGGTTTACCCTAGTTCAGTCACTGACAGAATGTTGACCCCGATATACCAAATCATTCCAATTCACTCTATTCCTTATTATGCCTCTCACCTTCCGGGCATGTTCAGGTTCCGATCGCTCAAATCGCTTTTTCCCTCCATCCTTCCACCTCCAATTTGGTCTGCTT
>NW_027264112.1:0-7418 GCF_036320965.1 Panulirus ornatus | reverse complement strand
GGGGCCTCCATCCTCAGACACTTCCCTCCGACACAATACTATAAATCCAGCAACACGAGCTGGCTGTAAATCGACTTCCAGTCTGGGCAGAGGTAATTTTGCCAAGGATCAAGGTTTTCAAAATGGAAAAAATTATATACTCCCTTTTTTTTTTTTTTTTTTTGGTACGGTGTAAACCACATCTCCCGTAGAATTAGGTAGGAGTGTTGGTGTGGGCCTGAAGGGAGAGGAGAGTGAGGGAGTGGATGTGATGTGAGTGAAATGTACGGAGGAGGGAGAGTTCCGTAAAGAGTAGGGGTGGGTGAAGGAGGAGAATTGAGTGCTCTGGGGGGGAGAGAGAGAGAGAGAGAGAGAGAGACCCGAGAGATGGTGTGATTGTGGAGAGAGAGAGAAGCGAGGGAGAGGAGAGTGAGGAGATGAGACGAGAAAACTAAATACTTGGTTGGTTGGGTGGGTTCGCTCGAGCCCACTGTTGTTGGTGGGTGGTGGTGGCGTCTGGTAGGTGGACTCACGGTTCACGTGTGTGGCGGGACGCCCCAGCGGCAGGAGCCGTGTCTGGGGGCGGAGGGGAGCGGCCCAGCACCTCGCCAGACGTTGAGATTGTCGGTTCGTTTTTTTTTTTAGATGGTGAAGCACTTTGTGTTTATATTTTTTGACTTTTTATTTAATTGAGGTAATTTAAAACACACACGCACACACACACACACACACACACACACAAGGAGCACGCACATGGACCCCTTTGTAGAGATATTTGGACGCTTTCTTGGAGGCCCACAGCTGCACCGCTGCTCTGATTCTAGGTAACCGGGGAATAATGGACGCCTCTGAGCACGTCTTTAATGAGGTTGGACTTCAGTTAATACAGCTCGTCAAAGGTGATTATTTTCTCTATCGCTCATGTTGTAACCTCAGCAGGCGAAGTTTCGATTATATATATATATATATATATTATATATATATATATATATATATAGAATTATTATATATCATTTTTTTTTTTTTTTTTTTTTTTTTTTTTTTTCTATTACTTTGTCGGGGGCTGTCTCCGGCGTTTTGCGAGGTAGCGCGAGGAAACAGACGAAAAGAATAATGGCCAACCTCCACCATACACCACGTACATACACACGTCCACACACGCCAAATATACATTACCTACACAGCTTTCCATGGTTTACCCCAGACGCTTCACATGCCTCTTTTTTTTGGTGTTTCCCTTGATTCAATCCACTGACGCACGTCAAACCCTGTATACCAACATCGCTCAAATTCAATCTATTCCTTAGCCCTCCTTTCACACTCCTGCATGTTCAGGCCCCAGATCACACAAATCTTTTTCACTCATTTTTCCACCTCCAATTGGTCTCCCTCTTTCCTCGTTCCTCCACTCCGACATATATCCTCTTGGTCAATCTTTCCTCATAATTCTCTCCATGTGCCAACCCATTCAAAACACCCTCTTCTGCTCTCTCACCACGCTCTTTTTATTTCCACACATCTCGATTACCCTTACGTTACTTACTCGATCAAACCACCTCACACCACACTATTGTCCTCAAAAATCTCATTTCCAGCACATCCATCCTCCTGAGCACATTCTCTATCCATAGCCCACGCCTCGCCCCCTAAAACATTTTTGGGAACCACTTTTCCCTTAAAAAATTTTTACCATTTTTGTTTTCCCGAGAAAAATTTTCGTTTTCCCCAAAAATTTTTTTAAAGGCCCCCAAAAATTTTCGCCCCCCCCCCACCCTTTGCCCACTTCCGTTTCCCATGGTTCCCCCGCTGCAGATCCACTCCCAGATATCTAAACATTTCACTTCCCCAGTTTTTCTCCATTCAAACTCACCCCCCAAATTGACTTGACCCTAAACCCCACTTTTACCTAAAAAAACCTTGTTTATTAAATTTTTCTTTTAACTTTTTTCTTCCCCAATTTTTAAAAAATTTCAGTACCAGCTTCTGCAGTTTCTAAACATGAATCAGCCCCAGCGCGGGGAAATCATCAGCAAAACAACAACTGACCCCATTTTCCCAAGCTCTCTCATCCCCAACAGACTTCATACTTGCCCCTTTTTTTCCGGGGACTCTTGCATTTACCTCCCTAAAAAAACCCCACCCAATAAAAAAATTTAAAAACCCATGGAGCATCAACACCCGGGCCGCAAACCTAATTCATGAGAAACCTTTTCCCCTTTCCTCTCCCCTTTACACGTACCCTTTGCCTTAATCCTCGATAAAAATTTTCACTCCCTTTCCAAAACTTGCTCCCACCCCCCTTATATTTTTTAAATTTTACCTTCCAAGAGCATCTCTATCAACTCTATTTTTGCCTTCTCCAGATCCATAAATGCTACTTCAAACCCCATTTGTTTTTTCCAAAGGTTTTTTCCCACATACATTCTTCAAAGAAAAACACCTGATCCACAACCCCTTCTACCACTTTTAAAAACCCCCTGCTTTTCCCCAATCTGTGCTTTTTCAGGTTTTCCCCTTCAACCCAATACCCTCCCATAAAATTTACCAGGAATACTAAAACAAATTTATACCTCTGTAATTTAAAGCACTCACTCTTACCCCCTTTGCCTTTGTAAAATTGGCCCACTTTTGCACGCATTCCCCCAATCCTCAGGCACCTCACCTTGAGTCTTTACATACATTAAATAACCTTCCCAAACCTGTCAAAAATTTCGGGTCCCCCCCTTTTTTAAAAAATTTTCCATTTCCAATCCCACCCAAACCTCTGCCTTGCCGGCTTTCATCTTCCCCAAAAACTTTTTCTCCCCTTCTTGTTTTTCCAAAACATTTTCCCCAACCCTCTCACCCTTTTCACACCACCTCGCCAAACACCCCATATCCCGCCCCTCTGTCATCAAACATTTTAACAAACCTTCCCCAAAAAATCATTCCCTCTCCTTCTACATCACCCCTACTTGTTTTTTACCCCATTTACGCCTTTTTAATGAAGTTCCCCTTTGCTCCCTTGTTTACGCACCCTTTTACCCCCTTCCGAACATTTTTTATTTTCCCTAAAATTTTACTGATAGTCTCTCACCCCAACTTTTCATTTGCCCTTTTTTTTAACCCCTTTTCACCTTTCTCTTGACCTCCTGTCTCTTTTTTTATACTTTCCCACTCAATTGCATTTTTTCCCTGCAAAAATGGGCAAATGCCCCTCTCTTCTCTTTCACTAATACTATTTCCCTTTTTATCCCACCATCCACCCTTTTAAAAAGCCCACCTCCACTCTTCCCCATGCCACAAAAACATCTTTTGCGCAATCCATCATGTTTCCCCTTTTACATCCATTCCCCCCACTCCCCCTTTCTTCCATTGTTCTCAACCCTTTTTTCCTTTTTGTACACAGTCTCTCCCGGTAATTTCCCCCCACAGGTCTCCTTCCCAAGCTCCCCTTAAATCTTTTACCCCTTTTCACCCCAACATTCAATCCTCTTTTGGGGAAAAACCCCTACTAATCTTCACCTTAGCCCCCACAAGGTAATGATCAGACATCCCCCCATTGCACCCCTCGCACATTAACATCCAAAAGTCTCTTCTTTCGCACGGCCCGTCAATTAAAAAGTAATCCAATAAAGCTCCCCTGGCCATCTCTCCTCTTACTTTTGTTACTTTTGGGATATCTCGCTTTTTAAACCCGGTATTCCCAAACTTTAGTCCTTTTTTGAAAATAATTTTACAAGCTCTTCCCATTTCCAAATTTTAAAAAATGAACACCCCATTGGCTTACCTTTTATTCCCTCAAACTGCCCATTAACTCTACCCTTTGCATTCAAATCACCATCACTATATCCCGGTCCGTGCATCAAAACCGCTAAAACACTCATCAGCTCTACCAATCCCCATAAACACTTGCCTTCTCATGATCTTTCTTCTCAGCCCAGGTGCTTATGCACCAATAATCACCCACCTCTCTCCATTCAATTTCAATTTTACCCATATTAACGGAAAATTTACTTTCTTAATTCTATCCATGCTCCCACAACTCCTGTTTCAGGAGTATTTGCTACTCCTTCCCTTGCTCTTGTCCTCTCACTAACCCTGACTTCACTCCCAGACATTTCCAAACACTCTTCCTCCTTTACCCTTGAGCTTCCGTTTCACTCAGAGCCTAAACATCCAGGTTCATTTCCTCAAACATCACTACCTATCTCTCCTTGTTTCACATTTGGTTACATCCACACACATGTAGGCACCCCACTCTGAGCCTTCGAGGAGGATGATCACTCCCCGCGGTGACTCCTTTCTTCTGTTTTCCCATTTTTGGATAGTTAATTTCAAGGTGGGGAGGATTTCCGGCCCCCCGCTCCCGTCCCCTCTAGTCGCTTTCTTCGACCACGCGAGGTAATACGTGGGAAGTATTCTTTCACCCCTTCCCCAGGGTTAATATACTTATTTATATACATATACACACTCACACAAATACACCACATTATCGCCCAAACTTTATATATATATATATACGCGCTTTGGAAAGATGGACAAGTATGCAGTTTGCTGTGGATGAGAGGGGGCTTTGAAGTCAGTTGTCGCTGATGATAAGCGCTGGGCTGATTCGGGTGAAATACTGCTCGGGTGGTGACTGAGTTTGGCAAAGTACTGTTTGATAGAAGAAAGTGAGAGTAAATGTGAATAAGAGGCAAGGTTATTGGGTTCGGTAGGGTTGAGGACAAGTTAATTGGGAGGTAAGTTTGAATGGAGAAAAGTGGAGGGAAGAGGAAGTGTAAGTGTTTTCGATATTTAGGAGTGGACTTAGAGCGGATGGAACCATGGAAGCAGAAGCTAAGTCACAGGGTTTGGGATGGGAGACGAAAGGTTTGCGGGAGCGTTGAAGAATGTGTGGAAGGCAGGTAAACGTTATCTCGGAGAAAGAAATGGGTATGTTTGAAGAATAGTGGTTCCAACAATGTACATGGTTGCGAGGCATGGGCTATTGTAGGGTTGTGCGGAGGAGGGTGGATGTGTTGGAAAATGAGATGTTTGAGGACATTATGTGGTGGTGAGATGGTTTGATCGAGGAAGTAATGAAAGTTAAAGAGAGTGGGTGGTACAAAAAGAGGTATGGTTGTGAGGCAGAAGAGGAAGTGTTGAATAAAACATATAATGGTTTGCAATATAGAGAATGATGAGGAAAGATTGACAAAGTGGATATATGTTGTCAGAGGAGGTGGGAAGAAGAGAAGCGGGAGACCAAATTGGAGGTGGAAGGATGGAGTGAAAAGAGTTTGAGCGATGGCAGGCCTGAACATACAGTGAGAGTGAAAGTACGTACAGAGATAGGTGAATTGGAGGGAAACGTTGTGGTTACAGGGATCGGTACGCTTGCTTGTCAGTGGTTTGAACAGGGCTTGTGAAGCGTCTGGGTAAACCATGGAAGTTTTGTGGGGTCCTGGATGTGGTATGGGAGCTTGTGGTGTCGTACATTAAACCTGACAGCTAGATGGGACTGAGTGTGACGAATGTGGCCTTTGTTGTCTTTTTCCTAGACTCTACCTCGCTGGAGGCGGAGGGGTGGGATGCTATTTCGTGTGTGAGCGGGGTGCGACGGGAATGGATGAACGGCAGCAGCATGTTTGATATATGTACGTGTGTTTATGTGTGTATGTATTGTTATGTCTACGTTGAATATTGTATTTGTATGTATAGGTTACGTGTATGGGCGTTTATGCATTATATGGTATGTGGGTGGTTATGTCTTTCTTCATCTGTTTTCCTTGCGCTATCTCGCTGACGCGGGAAACAAGCGGTTGAAATATGATAGATAACAAATATGTTTGTGTATTCCTGAACGATTTATGATTTGATCTTGGTGTGATGTACATTAGAGAGAGAGGAGGAGAGAGAGAGAGAGATATGATGAGAGAGAGAGTTGTTATACGAGAAGAGAGTAATCATTCAGACAGAGAGGAGAGGAGAGAGAGAGAGAGACTATACCTGTGCGAGATCTAATCTTTGATAGATCTTGCCAAGCTTCTTTAGAATGATTTTAATGAGAGTAATTTCCCATTGGAAATATTCTTAAAATTCTCTTTAGGGTTTTCTTACGTTAATCATGATCCTAGTAGTGTTTTCTGCTTCCAGCGGGTACTTTACTCCACCCATAATCACCTTGGTGCTTGTCCTGTTCTTTTATTTCTCTGTTTCCTTTTCCAGATCTCTTTCGTGCCCATTAGTTCTGTTTTTCCCCTCCATTACTCTTTGATCCATTTATACTCGGGCTTTCCCTCTGATCCCCTTTATTGTCCCACTAGTTACACATTTCCTCTTTTGTGTGTATATGTGTGTATAATTTATAATAATATATATTTATATATATATATATTTATATATATTATTATATTATATATATATATGTATATGTATATTACATGCTTGTAGCATTTGTTCTTCTTCTTGTCACTTCCCAGTTTGCTTCTCTTTCCTTTATTTCACTTCCTAACAACTTTTTGGTTAACTCCTCTTCTGTTCTCTGATATCTTAGAGCGTCTTTGTTGCCAAGCGATATTAGTGTTCAGTACCATTTCTGTCCCCATGATTGATCCCCCCATTATCACCTCAGGGATCCAATTAGTTCTCCTTTTGTTTCGTTTATTTTTGCTCATGACATTCTCAAAGAGTACTCCCTAATTATGTAAAATATCATATACCCTCTGGTAGTTTCTCTTTTGTTCTTTGTTTTCGGCTTCTGTTACCTTCTTGTCTTTCGGTTCACCGCTGTCACACTCTGTGGACCTTGTTCTCATTTGTTCTCTCATGTTACTCTAGGGTCATAGATCATCCTCCAGTACCTTGCAAGTCTTGTCTCTTTCCAGTACCTACGTGTCTTCTCACCTCTGAACTCCTCAGCCTTATTAGTTCTCTTCTTCAGAACCTCTTTTGTCTTTACTGTTAACCTCTTCTTTCATTTCGCCCCTTGTTTCACTCTGGTCACTGCTCTGGGTCCCATCAGTTCCCTCTACAGTGATGCTGTTACAGCCCTCTCATGTATCTGTATTTTTTTCCATCTCCAGTGTACTCTCTGGCGCCTCTGTTCTTCTCTTAATACCTCTAGTGCCTTTTGTTTTTCTTTACTTCCTCTTTTACTCACTGAATCGTAAGTTCTTCCTTATTTCCGCTCCTATCATTCTTTCGCGCCTTCCCATCTCATTTTTTGCCCTTCTTTATCAAATTCTGTTGTTGTTCCACCCAGTGGAATTCTCCGGGTATTTCCGGTCCCACACCTTAGTCATACTGTTCCTACCCCTCGTATTCTCTTAGTCCCACACATAGGGACACAAGGTACCACCTCTGGTACACTTGGTCCCACCACCTAGTAATATAGGGGTCTACCTCTGGTGCCACTTGGTCCCTTTAACCCGTTACCCTCTGATGTCGCACTCTTTGGTACCATTTCGTTCCAC
>NW_027264111.1:0-7683 GCF_036320965.1 Panulirus ornatus | reverse complement strand
AAAACTGTGGTCAAACCTTAAAATTTGTGTAATTAGTGAGTAATTAGTATTTTAATATAATTATAAAATAACATTCCAGTATATATTTTAAAAAGCGCTTAATTTTAATTACGATATGCAGTCTTTTGACTCGATATCCTTTTAATCACCATCTAGAATACCACGTATTCCCAGTTTTCATTAAAATCTGAAGAAATTGAAAATCTGAGGAAAATTATCCAAGGCTATAGCCTTGGATTTTTAATTGATTTTTTGAAAAAATAGATTTTTATAATCCCCTGAAAAAATTTCAGCATAAATGCTTTTACGTCCTTTTAATGAGAAACTGTGTCAAAAACCTTAAAATTTGTGTAATTAGTGGGATCAATAGTATTTTTCTATAATTATAATTAACATTCAGTATATAATTAAGCGCTTAATTTAACGATATCAGTCCTTTGACTCGATAACCTTATCACCATCTAGAATACCACGTATTCCCAGATTTCATTACAATCTGAAGAAATAGAAAATCTGAGGAAAATATTCTATTGATTTATATTTTTATGAAAAATAGATTGTCCTGAAAATTTCAGCATAAATGCTTTTACGTCCTTTTGCATAAGATGTGAGTCAAAAACCCAAAAATTCGTGTAATACAAGAGTAATTAGTATTCTAATATAATTAAATTAAAATTAAGTATGTAATTAAGCGCTTAATTTTACGAAATGCAGTTTTTCGACTCGATATCTTTAATCACCATGTAGAATACCATATATCCAAAAGATTTTCATAAATCTGAAGAAGTTGAAAATCGGAGCAAAATATTATCCACGGCTATAGCCATGATTTTTCTCGATTTTTTGAAAAAAGAGATTATCCTAAAATTTAAGCATAAATGCTTTAGCGTCCTTTGCATAAGAATGTGAGGTCAAAACCCTAAATTCGTGTTAATTAACTAGAGCAATTAATTAGTATTCTAATATAATTCAGAATTAATATTAAGTAATGTCATTAAAGCGCTTAATTTTACGAATGCAGTTTTTCGACTCGATATCTTTAATCACCATGTCGAATACCATATATTTCCCGATTTTCATTAAAATCTGAAGAAGTTAAAATCGGAGTAAGCAAAATATTTTTATTGATCTTTTGAAATCATAGATTATCCTAAAAAAATTTCAGCATAAATGCTTTTACGTCTTTTGAATAAGATTCTGTGGTCAAAACCTTAAAATTTGTTAATTAGTGGAGTAATTAGGTATTTTTAATATAATTAAAAATAACATTCAGTATATAATTAAGCGCTTAATTTACATATGCAGTCTTTTTGACTCGATCTCCTTAATCACCATCTAGAATACCACGTATTCCCAATTTTCATTAAAATCTGAAGAAATTGAAAATCTGATGAAAATATTATCCAAGGCTATAGCCTTGGATTTTTAATTGATTTTTTTGAAAAAAGAGATTATCCTGAAATTCAGCATAACTGCTTTTAACGTCTTTTGAATAAGAATCTGTGGTCCAAAACCTTAAAATTTGTAATTAGTGGAGTCAAGTTAGTAATTTTAATATAAATATAATTAACATTCAGTATATAATTAAGCGCTTAATATTACGATATGCAGTCCTTTTGACTCGAATCTTAATCCACCTATCTAGAATACACGTAATTTCCCAGATTTTCATTAAAATCGAAGAAATTGAAAATCTGAGGAAAATTTTTTATTGATTTTTTTGAAAATAGATTGTCCTGAAAATTTCAGCATAAATGCCTTTTACGCACGTCTTTTGCATAAGAATGTGAGGTCAAAACCCAAAATTCGTGTAATTACTACTAGAGTAATAAGTATTCTAATATAATTATAATTAATATTAAGTATGTACTTAAGCGCTTAATTTTACGAAATCAGTTTTTTTTTTTTCGACTCGATATCTTTAATCACCATGTAGAATACCATATACTCCCAGATTTTCATTAAAATCTAAAATTGAAAACGAGCACAAATATTATCCAAGGCTATAGCCTTGGATTTTTCATGATTTTTGAAAAAAGAGATATCCTGAAAATTTAAGCATAATGCTTTTACGGGACGTCTTTTTCAATCAGAATGTTGAGTCAAACCCCTAAAATTCCTGTAATTACTAGAGCAATTAATTAGTAATTTCTAATATAATCATAATTAATATTAAGTATGTCATTAGCGCTTAATTTTACGAAATGCAGTTTTTCGACTCGATAACTTTAATCAACCATGTAAGAATACCATATATTTCCAGATTTTTCATTAAAATCTGAAGAAGTTGAAAATCGAGCAAAATATTTTTATTGATTTTTTGAAAAAATAAATAATTATCCTGAAAATTTCAGCATAAATGCTTTTACTCTTTTGAATATGAAGCTGTGTCAAAACCGAAAAATTTGTGTAATTAGTGAGTAATTATTATTTTTAATAAAATATAATTAACATTCAGTATATAATTAAGCGCTTCAATTTTACGATATCAGTCTTTGACTCGATATCCGTAAACACCAATCTAGAAAAACCACGTATTCCAAGATTTCATTAAAATCAGAAGAAATTGAAAAATCTTAGGAAAATATTATCCAAGGCTATAGCCGGATTATTTATTGATTTTTTGAAAAAATAGATTATCCTGAAAATTTCAGCAGAAAAGCTTTTACGTCTTTGCATGAAAGAATGTGAGGTCAAAACCTAAAATTCGTGAACTTACAAAGATAATTAGTATTCTAAATATATTATAATTAATATTAAGTATGTAATAAGCGCTTAATTTACGAAATGCATATGCAGTTGATTTCGACTTCGATATCTTTAATCACCATGGTAAGAATACCATATATTCCCATATTTTCATATAAAAATCTGAAGAAGTTGAAAATCGGAGCTCAATATTATCCAAGGCTATATCCTTGGATTATTTCTTGATTTTTTTGAAAAAAGAGATTATCCTGAAAATTAAGCATAAATGCTTTTTACACGTCTTTTGTGCATAAGAATGTGAGTCAAAAAAACACTAAAATCGTGTAATACTAAAGGAATTAATTTAGTATATCTAATATAAACCATAATTAATATTAAGTATGTAATTATGCGCTAATTTTAAACGAAATGCAGTTTTTCGACTCGATATCTTTAATCACCATGTAGAATACCTAAATCTCCAGATTTTTCATTAAAACAGAAAAGTTGGCAAATCGGAGCAAAATATTTTTATTGATTTTTTGAAAATAATTATCTGAAAAATTACGATAAATGCTTTTAACGTCCTTTTTGAATAAGAATCTGTGGTCAAAACCTTAAATTAGTGTAATTAGTGCGTAATAAGTATTTTAATATAATTATAATTAACATTCAAGTATATAATTAAGCGCTTAATTTTAGCGATATGCAGGTCTCTTGACTCGATTTCCTTAATCACCATCTAGAAAACCACGTATTCCCAGATTTTCATTAAAATGTGAGAAATAGACAATCTGAGGAAAATCTTTATTGATTTTTTGAAAAAATAGATTGTCCTGAAAATTTCAGCATAATGCTTTTACGTCTTTAGCATAAAGAAATGTGAGGTCAAAACCTAAAATATCGGTGTAATTACAGAGTAAATAGTATTCTAATATAATGAAATTTAATATTAAGTATTAATTAAGCGCTTAATTTTACGAAATGCAGTTTTTTCGACTCGATATTCTTTAATCACCATGTATAATAACCATATATTCCCAGATTTTCATTAAAATCTGAGAAGTTGAAAATCGGACAAAATATTATCCCAAGGCATAGCCTTGTATATTCTTGATTTTTTTGAAAAACGAATTATCCTGAAAATTTAACATAAATGCTTTGAACGTCTTTTGCCATAAGCAATGTAGGTCAAAACCCAAAAATTCGTGAATTACAAGAGCAATTAATTAGTATTCTAATATAATCATAATTAATATTAAGTAGGGTAAATAAGCAGCTTAATTTTACGAAATGCAAGTTTTTTCACTCGATATCTTTAAACACCATTGTAGAAACCATATATTTCCAGATTTTCATTAAAATCTGAAGAAGTTGAAAATCGGAGCAAAATATTTTTATTGCTTTTTTGAAAAAAGAGATTATCTGAAATTTCCAGCAGAAATGCATTTACGTCTTTTGCATAAGACTGTGAGGTCAACCCTAAATCGTGTGATTACTAGAGTAATTAGTATTCTAATATTAATTATATTAATCTTAAGTATGTAATTAAGCGCTTAATTTACGGAAATGCAGTTTTTTTTTCGACTCGATATCTTTAATCACCATGAAGAATACCATATATTCCAGATTTTCAGTAAAATAACATGACGACGTTGAACATCGGGAGCAAAAATATTATCCAAGGCTCTAGCTTGGATTTTTCTTGATTTTTTTGAAAAAAGTGCTTATCCTGGAAAATTTAAGTAAATGCTTTTACGTCTTTGCATAAGAATGTTTGAGGTTCAAAACCCTAAAATTCGTTGTAATTACTAGCGCAATTAATTAGTATACAAATCTAATCATAATTACTATTAAGTATGTAATTAAGCGCTTAATTTTACGAAACTGCAGTTTTTCGCTCGATATCTTTTAATCACCATGTAGACATACCCTATATTTCAGAGTTTCATGTAAAATCAGAAGAAGTTTGACAATGGAGCCAATATTTTTATTGATTTTTTGAAAAACAGATTATCCTGAAAATTTCGCATTAAATGGCTATTTTACGTCTTTTGAATAAGAATCTGTGGTCAAAACCTTAAAATATGATGTAATTAGTGAGTAATTAGTATTTTAATTAATTATTAATGAATTCCGTATAATAATTAGCGCTTCATTTTTACGATATGCAGTCTTTTGGATCGATATCCTTAATCACCATCTAGAATACCAGTATTCCCAGCTTTTCATTAAACTCTGAAGAAATTGAAAATATGAGGAAAATTTATCAAAGGCTATAGCCTTGTGTTTTTTAGTGATTTTTGAAAAAAAGATTATCCTGAAATTTCAGCATAAATGCTTTTACGTCTTTTGCCTACGAATCTGTGAGGTCAAACCTAAATTCGTAGTAATTACTAGAGTAATTAGTATTCGACTATAATTAAAAGTACTATTAAGTATGTAATTAAGCGCTTAATTTACGAAATGCAGTTTTTTCGACTCGATTTCTTTAATCACATGTAGAATACCTTATATCCAGATTTTCATTTAAAGTCTGGAAGGTTAAAAATCGGCGCAAAATATTATTCAAGGCTATAGCCTTGATTTTTCTTGATTTTTTTGAAAACGAGATTATCCTGAAAATTTAAGCATAAATGATTTTACGTCTTTTTGCATTAAGAATTGTGCGGTCCAAAACCTAAAAATCGTTTTGGTAATTCCTAGAGCAATTAATTAGTAATTCTATATAATCCTAAATTAATATTAAGTATGTAATTAAGCGTTAATTTTACGAAATGCAGTTTTTCGACTCGATATCTCTTACATCACCATTGTAGAATACCTTATATTTCCAGATTTTCATTAAAATCTTGAAGAAGTGAAAATCGGAGCAAAATATTTTATTTGATTTTTTGAAAAAATAGATTATCCTGGAATTCAGCATAAATGCTTTTACATCTTTTGACTAAGAAATCTGGGGTCAAAACCTTAAACATTTGGTGTAAATTAGTGGAGTCAATAGTCTTTTAATATAATGGATAATTAACAATCAGTATATAATTAAGCGCTTCATTTTACGATATTGCAGTCTTTTTGACTCGATATCCTTAATCACCATCTAGAATACCACGTATTCCCAGATTTTCATTAAAATCTGACGAATGAAAATACTGAGGAAAATATTTCCAGGCTATAGCCTTGGATTTTTATTGATTTTTTGAAAAAATAGATTATCCTGAAATTTAGCATAAAATGCTTTTAGTTCTTTTGCATCGAATGTTGAGGTCAAATCCTAAAAATTCGTGTATTTACCCCCTGAGCGTCCATAGTCTTCTCAATAAATTATACTTAATATTAAGTATGTAATAAGCGCTTAATTTACGAATGCGTTTTTCGACACGATATCTTTAATCACCATGTAGAATACCATATATTCCCAGATTTTCATTAAAATCTGTAGGAAGTTGATAATCGGAGCAAAATATTATCCACGGCTTAGCCTTGGATTTTTCTTGATTTTTTGAAAAAAAGCGATTATCCTGAAAATTAAGCATAAATGCTTTACGTCTTTTGCATAAGAAATGTGAGGTCAAAACCCTAAAATTCGTGAATTACTAGAGCAATTAATTAGTATTCTAATATAATCATAATTAAATACTTAAGGTATGTAATTAAGCCGCTTAATTTTACGAAATGCTAGTTTTTCGCCTCGATATCTTTAATCACCATGTAGAATACCATATATTTCAGATTTTCATTAAAATCTGAAGAAGTTGAAAATCGGAGCCAAAAATATTTTTATTGATTTTTTGAAAAAATAGCTTATCCTGAAAATTTCAGATAAATGCTTTTACGTCTTTTGAATAAGAATCTGTGGTCAAAAACTTTAAAATTTGTGTAATGTAGTGGGAGTAATTAGTATTTTACATATAATTATACTTAAACATTAGTATATAATTAAGCGGGCTTAATTTTACGATATGCAGTCTTTTGACTCGAGGATATCCTTAATCACCATCTAGAATAACACGTATTCCCAGATTTCTTAAATTGAAGAAATTGGAAATCTGAGGAAATTTTTATTGATTTTTTTGAAAAACTAGATTGTCCTGAACATTTCAGCATTAAAAGCTTTTCCGTCTTTTGCATAAGAATGTAGAGGTCAAAACCCTAAAATTCGTGAATTACTAGAGTAATTAGTATTTCTAAATATAATTATAACTTAATATTAAGTATGTAATAAGCGCTTAATTTTACGAAATGCAGTTTTTCGACTCGATATCTTTAATCACAGTAGAATTCCCATATATTCCCAGATTTTCATTAACATCTGAAGAAGTTGAACAATCGGAAGCAAAATATTATCCAAGGCTTATCGCCTTGGATTTTTCTTGATTTTGAACAAAAGAGTTATCCTGTGAAAAATTTTAAGCTAATGCTTTTACGTCTTTTGCATAAGAAAGTGAGGTCAAAACCTTAAAAGTCGTTGTACTATAGCGGCAATTAATTAGTATTCTATTATAAAATCATAATTAATAATAAGTATGGACTTAAGCGCTTATTTACGAAATGCAGTTTTTCGGACTCGATATCTTTAATCACCATGTAGAATACCATATATTTCCAGATTTTCATTAAAATCTGACGAAGTTGAAACATCGGAGCAAAATATTTTTATTGCTTTTTTGAAAAAATAGATTATCTGAAAATTTCAGCATAAATGCTTTTAGTCTTTTGAATAAGATCTGTTGGTCAACACCTTAAAATTTGTGTAATTAGTGGAGTAATTCGTATTTTAATTAAATTATAATTAAAATTCAGCTATATAGTTACAGCGACTTCATTTTACGATATGCAGTCTTTTGACTGGATGTCCATAATCACCATCTAGACTACAGTATCCCAGATTTTCATTAAAATTTGAAGAATTTGAAAATCTGGGGAAAACTTTTTATTGATTTTTTGAAAATAGATTTTCCTGAAAATTTCAGCATAATGCTTTTACTCTTTTGC
>NW_027264110.1:0-4516 GCF_036320965.1 Panulirus ornatus | reverse complement strand
CGTTTCGGGTTGCTTTTTTTGCTTTTCCCGACACTCTGTTCGTGCAAAAACCCTGAGGGGTTTTAAGGAGCGAAAAATTGGGAGCCCCTTTGGGTCGATTTTTGCGCTCCGACACTGCGTGCGCCCCTAAACTGAGAGGAAAGGAGCGAAAAGGGTTGCGGGCGATTCTGGTCGCAGCTTTGCGCTCCGACACTTTGTGCACCTTTAACCGAGATGTAAGGAGCGCCATTTAAAGGGGGGTCCCTCGGGCGTATATTTGCCCTCCAAACCTTTTTGTGCGTTTCAAAGGCTGAGAGGAAAGGAGTGTAACGTGACAAATCGCCTCCGTGCTTTTCCCCTTCCCCAAACCACTCTGGGGCACCCCTACTGAGAGGTAAGGAGCACTAAGTGAGGAGCCCCAAAAGGGGGTTGATTTTTGCCCCCCGAACAATATGATCGCTGGGCCCCCAGAGATGAAAGGGATACAAGTGACGTTTTGGGCCCCCCGGGCCCCATTTCTGCCCCCGCCACTCTTTTGGCTGTAACCTAAAAGGGAAAGGAGCCAAATTTTGCGGAGCGATTCGGGCCGCATTTTTTGCCCCCCGACACTCTCTGCGCCTATCCTAAGATTAAGGAGCACAAATGGTACTGGGAGCGCTTCTGGTCGTTTTTTTGCGCTCAGACACCTTTGCGCGTCTAAACTGAGAGGTAAGGACGCAAAGGTTGCGGAGCCATTCTGGACGCAGTTTTTGCGCTCCGACACTTTTATTAGCTGCGCAAACTTGAGATGTAACAGAGCGCCAGGTTACGGAAGGTTCTCTGTAGTATTTTTGCCCTCTCGACTCCTTTGTCTCTGTAGCCTGAGAGTTAAGGTGTGCAAATTGACGAAGCGCTTACGGTACAATTCTGCCCCCGCGACAACCTGTGCGCTGTAACCTGAAGGTAAGTAGGCCTTTTTGCGCTCCGACAGTCTTTGCCGTTTAAAACGGACAGGTAAGAAGGGGAAATTTTGGGCCGACCCTTTTTCAAGCACATTTTTTGCGCCCCGACACCCCCTGCGCCCCTTAAACCTAAGAGTTAAGGAGCACAAATGTAGGGAGCGTTTTGGTGGGTTTTTTTGCGCTCAGACACCCTTTGCGCGCAAAACCTGAGGGGTTTAAGGGCCCAAAAATTTGCGGAGCCCTTCCGTCGCTTTCTTGCGCCCCGACACTCAGTGCGCACGGTCGCTTTTTTTCCCCCTCCGACACCCTTTTCGTTTTTAGGCTAGAAGTAACGAACACAAAGGACGGGGGGGCCTACGGGCCCATTTTTGCCCTCCTTCACGCTCGGCGCGCTAACCGGGAGAAGAAAAGGCCCCCGCGAAGTGAAAAAGAGCGCTCCCGACGTTTTTTTGGGGCCCTCCGAATTTTTTCTGTGCGCTTTAACCTTAGAGATAAGGCCCGGGAAAGTGCCCGAGGGGCCTACAAAAAAATTTGCGGAACGCTTCTGTTCGCATTTTTTGCGCCCCGACACTCGGGTGCGCGCAAAAACTGAGGGGTAAGGACGCAAATTTGGGGAGCGTTTCGGGTCGCATTTTTTGGGCGCTCCGACACTTTTGTGCGCGCAAACCTGAGTTTAAAGGGAAAGCCCCCGATTACGGAAGGCCCCTCTGGAGAAATTTTTGGCCCTCCGACTCTTTTGCGTTTCACCTAAAGAGGAAAGGAGGGGCAAAGTGACGAAGCGCCTTCGGTGCATTTCTCCCCTCCGACAACCTGTGCGCTGTAACCTTAGAGGTGGGAGGGGCAAAGTGACTGAGCATTTCTTTTTTTCGCATCTTTGCCCTCCGAAAATCTGGCCCGCTTATTGAGAGGAAGGACTCAAAGCAAGGGAGCTCCTCCGGGGTTTTTTTGGCCCTCCGACACTCTGTGCCTTTCGGGAGGAGAATTTAACGAGAAACAAAGGGGACGGAGGCCCCCCGGGCAAGTTTTTTCCCCCCTTAACACACTTGCGCCTTATCCTGAAGGAAAGGAGACGCGAGGTGACGGAGCGTCCTCCGGCGTATTTTTGCCCTCCGACTCATTTGGGTGCTATAGGCTGTAGGTAAGGAGTGAAAAAGTGACGGAACGCCTCATGTGCATTTTTTGCCCTCCGACCACTGGAACAATACGTTGAGAGTTAAGGAGCACAAAAGTGACGGACCGCCTTCTGGCGAGATTTTCCGCTTCGACACACTGTGACCGCTAGGCTGAGAGGTAAATACGTAGAGTGACGACGCTTTTAAGACATATCTTCCCTCCGACACTCTGTCACGCTATTGTGTGGAGGTAAGAAACCGCAAATGAACGATCTGGTCCTCCAGTTACATTTTTTCACCCTTTGACGTTCTTTTCCGCGCTGACGGAGAGGTAAGATGGCGTAAAAGTTTACAAGAGCGCCTCTCGTTCGATTTTTACGCTACGACACCCAGTGCCCAGCGAACCTGAGAGGTAAGGAGCGAAATTTGCGGAGAATTCCCCCGGTTGCAATATTCTGCCACCAAACTCTCGTACGCGCTAACTGAGAGTGAGGAGCGAAATGCACGGAGCCGCTTCTGGTCGCTTTTTTGCGCCCCGACACTTTTGGCGGTTTAACCCCGAAATTAAGGAGCGAAAATTTCGGAGCGTTTGGGCCCAAATTTTTGGCTCCGACACTTTTGCCGCAAACCTGGATTTTAAGGAAGGCAAAAATTTTAAGGGAAAGGTCCCCCGGGGTTTTTTTGGCCCTCCAAACCTTGTCGCTTGGGCCGAAAAAGGAAAGGGAAACCAAAGGGGGGGGAACGCCCCAGGGAATTTTTCCCCTCCAAACAACCGGTGCGGCGGGGAAAAAACCGGGGAAAAAGGTGGGTTTTTTGCCCTCCGCCACTTTTTGGGGGCCCCAAAACTACAGGAAGGAGGGAAATTTTGGGGGAAAAGCCCCCGGCGAATTTTTTGCGCCCCGACACCTCGGGCGGTCCTAAGAGTTAAGGACCCAAAAAATTGAACGGAGCGCCCCCGGGGGGTTTTTTCGCCCCCGACACCCTTTCCCCAACTGAGAGGAAAGGGACCCAAAAAAGGGGAAGCCCCTTTTCCCCTTTTTCCTTGCCCCCGACACTCTGTCCCGCCCCCGGGGGCGCCAAAATTCCCTCCCCTTTTTCCGGACATTTTTTCTTTGGGGAAACCTAAGAGGTAAGACCCAAAAAATTATAAGGAGGGTTTGGGGCCATTTTTGCCCCCCGGGCACGAGGCGCGCAAACCCCAAAGGTAAGGAGCGTAAACGGCGTTCCCCGGGCGATTTTTGCCTCCGAATTTTGGGGCCGCCTTAAAATCCCCAGGTAAGGGGGAAGCAAATTTTGGGGAAAAACGCTTCTGGTCGCTTTTTTGCGCCCCGACACTCTCTGCGCGCTAACCTAAGGGGTTTAAGGACCAAAAATACGGAGCGTTTCCCCCGGCGGATTTTTCGTTTCAACCCCCTTTGCGGCCCCTAACCTGAGGGGTTTAAGGACCCCAAAATTTTCCCGGAGCGCTTCCCTCGCATTTTTGGGCGCCCCACATTTAGGCACGGCCGCAATTTCCCCCCCGGGCACTTTTGTGCGTATTGGGCTCAAAATTTTAACGAGCACAAAGTGACGGGGGGCCTCCGGGCCCTTTTTTTTTGCCCTCCGACCCCTTTTTCGGCGCCTAACCGAAAGTAAGGACCGGGAAGGACAGGCCCCCCCGACGAAATTTTTTGCCCTCCGTATTCTGTCGCTTTAAACCCTTTAGAGTTTAAGGGGACCGAAAGGACTGAGCGCCAAAGGCCCAAAAAATTTTTTGCGGAACCTTCTGGCCCAAATTTTTTGCCCCCCGCACTCTGTGCGCGCAAACCCTGAGAGGAAAGGGAGCGAAAAGTTGCGGAAAACCTTTTCGGGCGCTTTTTTTTGGCCCGACATTTTTTTGCGCGAAAACCCTTTAAGAAAGGGGAGCCCAGGTTGGGGGGGGGGTTCTCTGGGTTTTTTGGGCCCTCCGATTTTTTTTGTGCGCTCAAACCTGAGAGGTAAGGAGTGAAATTGAGGGAAGCCCCACCCGGTGCATTTCTCCCCCGACCCCCTGTGCGTTGAAACCTAGGGGGGTAAGGAGCAGGTTTTTTGCCCTCCGAAAATTTTGCCCGCAAAATTTAAGGAAAGGGGCCCAAATTTTTGGGGGAATGCCCCCGGCCCATTTTTTCCCCCCAAAACCACCTCTGGCGGTAACCTAAGTTTTTAAAAGCCAAATTTTACGGGGGCTTCTTGGGATTTTTCCCCCCGACATTCTGGGCCCGGGGAGAGGAAAGGAAGCGCAAATTTCGGACCCTTCCTCCCGGGCCCCCCCGGCATTTTCCCCTCCGAAACTTTTTTCGTATTACTAAAAAAACAAACACAAAGTGACGGGGGGGGCCTACGGGCCCTTTTGCCCTCCGAAAAACGCTCGGGGCTAACCTGAGAATTTAAGGACCGCAAGTAACAGAGCGTCCCCCGGACGTATTTTTTGCCCCCGAATTCTGTGCCGAAAACCTTAGGGGATAA
>NW_027264109.1:0-8652 GCF_036320965.1 Panulirus ornatus | reverse complement strand
AAATTTTACTCCATCTCCTTTACACATCACCACTATTTGATAATCACCTCCCCATTGCCCACTTCACTGATTTTCCCATTTGTTCTCTTTGTCTTTGCACTTTATTTACCTCCTTTCAAATATTTTTATATTCCCCCTAAAATTTAATGATATCTCTCACCCCAACTCTCATTTGCCCTCTTTTTCACTCTTCGCCCTTTCTCTTGACCCTGTGTTATATAACTCCATATCTTTACGCCCTTTCATGATGTCATTTGTTCCACTTTTCAATTTTTTCTCATGAAGTGGCTTTAATGACCATTAGGATTCTATTTTTTTTGTAGGTGACCTTAAACAAAGCAGCATTTCATTTAGCTTCTTACTGATGATCATTGAACATTTCCATCAAAACAGGTTTCTAATCTTGTTTGTGATTGTTCTAAGAATCCCAAACTACTCACTACTTGTTCGTGTCACTTATCAATATGCTTCTGAACTTGTATCTCATTTATGATACAAAATATTCTTATATGTTTATTTCAATTACTTTCTCTGATGGGGCCTTTTTATGTGTCTATAATGTGTTCCTTTTGTTCCATAACTTTCTTAACTTCATTAATTCCATCAGGTCCATTTCTGCCCATTATAAATTGCATCCAAGTCTTTTTGCATCCCCTTTTGATCAATTACTGAATCAAGTTCATTTTGCTCAATCTGCATCATCAACACAAGCTTTATTATGCTGTTGTTTACTTCATGTATATGTCATATATCATTATTACACAGGATTACTCAGGATTGGACATTTCCTCTTCAGACAGTTCTTTTTGTCAGATAGAAATTCTTTATCCATCTTCCTAAAAATCTTAACCTTAATGTCATATCTATCTAATTTCTCCAGCAAAAATCTATGGTTTACTTTGTTGAACCATCTTGTAAAATCAAGAAAAAGTATCTATTCTTTTTCCTTGGATTTATAAACTTTCGTAATATCGCCATTGTACAATGATGTAATAATTGGATTTACATACTTTTCCAGCACAAATCCATGTTAGGCCTTTTATTCATGTAGCTATTCTTGATCTGTTGGTTTATTATTACAGATGCTCCTCAACTTATAATAAGGTTACGTTCAGTAAACCATTGTCAATTGAAATTATCTGTCAAAAATATATTTTTTATACTTAATACAGCGAGAGAGATGGGGGATTATTGGTGCCTCATGCACCTGGTCTTGAAGGAAGATCATGAGGGGGCAGGTGTTTTTTGGTAGAGCTGGTGAGTAATACCCGTTAGCAGCTTTGATCATGTGACGATTTATGGTGATGGGTGATTTGAATGCAAAAGGTGACAAATGTGGCATTAAGGGTATAATCAGTGTACATTGGTGTGTTCAGTGTTTGTAATGGAAATGGTGTGAAGAGCTTGTGATTTGTGTGCTGAAAAAAGACTGGTGATTGCGATATAAACTGGTTTAAAAAAGAAGAGATATTACATAAGTATACATAGTTAAGATTATTACCTCCGATTCGAATTTTTGAAGGTTTGTTGAATGTATTTGATGACAGAGTGGCAGATATAGGGGTGTTTTGGTCGAGGTGGTGTTGTAAAGTTGAAAGGGTCAGGGAGAAAGATGTGGAAAACAGAGAATAGGATAATGAAAGCTTTACGGAAGATGAAAGCCAGCAAGGCGAGTGGGTGTTTCGATGGTATTGCTGTGAATTTTTTAAAAAAGGGGGGTGACTGTGATGTTGACTGATTGGTTGAGGTATTAAATGTATGTATAGTTTTATGTGAAGTGCCTGGAGGATTGGCCAAGTAACATACATTAGTGCATGTACAAGGCCAAAGGTGATAAAGGGAAGTTGTTCAAATTACAGAGGTATAAGTTTGTTGAGTATTCCTGAGAAATTATTATGGGTGGGTAATTGATTGAGAGGGTCAAGGCATATACAGATCATCAGATTGGGGAGAGCATGTGGCTTCAGAAGCGGTAAAAGGATGTGTGGATCAGGTTTTTGCTTTCAAGAATTACATGAGAAAATACTTAGAAAGATGGATTTGTAATGTAGAATTTATTGACTGGAGAAGGCATATGCTAGAGATGATGAGAGACACTCTATGTAAAGGTATTAAAGTATTTGGTGTGGGGAGGTATGTTGCTAGAACGCAGTGAAAAGTTATATTATCGAGGATTTGTAAGGTTATTTTACGAGTAGGAAAGAGAGGAGATGATATGGTTCCCAATGAAAGTCGGGTTGCAGCAAGGATAAGTGATGTCTCCATGGTGTTTAATTTGTTTAGATGGGGTTGTTAGGAGGTGAATGGCCAGAGTTTTGGAGAAAGTGGCAAAGTATGCATTCTGATGTAGATGAGAGGGCTTGGGATGTGAGTCAGCTGTTGTTACTGATGATAGATGATAGTGTGTGGCAATTCAGGTGAGGAGAAATGCAGAGTCAGAAGTTGGGTGACTGGAGTTTGGTAATTGTGTGAATGAAGAAAGCTGAGAGTAAATGTAAATAAGAGCAAGGTTATTAGGTTCAGTTGGGTTGAGGGACAAGTAAATTGGGTAAGGCACGTTTGAATGGAGAAAAACTGGAGGAAGTGGAGTGTTTTAGATAATTCTGGGAGTGATTGGCAGCAGATGGAAACCATGGGAGAGCGGAAGTGAGGTCACAGGGTGGGGGAGGGGGGTGAAGGTTATGGGAGCAATGAAAAAATGTGTGGAAGGGTTAGAAACATTATCTCGGAGAAAGAAAAAAAAGGGTATGTTTGAAGAATAGTGGTTCCAACAATATTGTATGGTTTTGAGGCATGGGTTATATATAGGTTTGTGCTGAGGAGGGTGGATGTGTTGGAAATGAGATGTTTGAGGAAATATTTGGGTGTGTGGTGGTTTTGATCAAGTAAGTAATGAAAGGGCCGAGAGAGATATAGGTCTAAAAAAGAGTGTGGTTGAGAGAGCAGAAGAGGGTGTATGGAAATGATTTGGTCAGAAAGGAGAGAAGTTGTGAGAAAGATTGACAAAGAGGACATATGTTATCCAGAGTGGAGGGAATGAGGAGGAAGTGGGAGGAGGACCAAATTGGAGGCGGAAGGATGGAGTGAAAAAACATTTTGAGAGATCGAGGCATGAAACTTCAGGAGGGTGAAAGGTGTGTGCCAATGAAATTGAGTCAATTGGGTCAACGTGCTGTCATAGGATTGAACCAAGGCATGTGAAGCGTCTGGGGTAAACCATGGAAAGTTTTGTGGGGTCTGGGATGAGGAAAGGGAGCTGTGGTTTCAGAGCATTACACATGACAGCTAGAGACTGAGTGTGGAACGATGTGTGGCCTTGTCTTTTCTTAGCGCTACCTCACGGGGGAAGAAGGGATGCTATTTCATGTGGTGGTGGTGTAGAGTCGACGGAATGAAATGAAGGCAGGAAGTGTTAATATGTACATGTGTGTGTGTATATTATATATATATATATATATATTTTATTATATATATATATATTTTTTTTTTTTTTTTTTATACTTTGTGCTGTCTCCCGCGTTTGCGAGGTAGCGCAAGGAAACAGACGAAAAGAAATGCCAAACCCCCCCCATACACATGTACATCCACACGTACACACACACAAAATATACATACCTACACAGCTTTCATGGTTTACCCGGAGCTTCACATGCTTGATTCAATTCCACTGACAGCACGACAACCCTGTATACCACATCGCTCCAATTCACTCTATTCCTTGCCCTCCTTTCACCCTCCTGCATGTTCAGGCCCCGATCACACAAAATCCTTTTTCACTCCATCTTTCCACCTCCAATTTGGTCTCCCTCTTCTCCTCGTTCCCTCCACCTCCGACACATATATCCTCTTGGTCAATCTTTCCTCACTCATTCTCTCCATGTGCCCAAACCATTTCAAAACACCCTCTTCTGCTCTCTCAACCACGCTCTTTTTATTTCCACACATCTCTCTTACCCTTACGTTACTTACTCGATCAAACCACCTCACACCACACATTGTCCTCAAACATCTCATTTCCAGCACATCCATCCTCCTGCGCACAACTCTATCCATAGCCCACGCCTCGCAACCATACAACATTGTTGGAACTACTATTCCTTCAAACATACCCATTTTTGCTTTCCGGGATAATGTTCTCGACTTCCACACATTTTTCAAGGCTCCCAAAATTTTCGCCCCCTCCCCCACCCTATGATCCACTTCCGCTTCCATGGTTCCATCCGCTGACAGATCCACTCCCAGATATCTAAAACACTTCACTTCCTCCAGTTTTTCTCCATTCAAACTCACCTCCCAATTGACTTGACCCTCAACCCTACTGTACCTAATAACCTTGCTCTTATTCACATTTACTCTTAACTTTCTTCTTCCACACACTTTACCAAACTCCGTCACCAGCTTCTGCAGTTTCTCACATGAATCCGCCACCAGCGCTGTATCATCAGCGAACAACAACTGACTCACTTCCCAAGCTCTCTCATCCCCAACAGACTTCATACTTGCCCCTCTTTCCAAGACTCTTGCATTTACCTCCCTAACAACCCCATCCATAAACAAATTAAACAACCATGGAGACATCACACACCCCTGCCGCAAACCTACATTCACTGAGAACCAATCACTTTCCTCTCTTCCTACACGTACACATGCCTTACATCCTCGATAAAAACTTTTCACTGTTTCTAACAACTTGCCTCCACACCTATATTCTTAATACTTCCACAGCGATCTCTATCAACTCTTCATATGCCTTCTCCAGATCCATAAATGCTACATACAAATCAATTTGCTTTTCTAGTATTTTCACTTACATTCTTCAAAGCAAACCACCTGATCCACAATCCTCTACCACTTCTGAACCACATCTGTCTTCCCCAATCTGTGCTCTGTACATGCCTATCACCATTTCAATAATACCCTCCATATAATTTACGGAATACTCACAAACTCATACCTCTGTAATTTGAGCACTCACTCTTATCCCTTTGCCTTTGGTTAAATGGCACTAATGCAAGCATTCGGCCATCCTCAGGATCTCACCATGAGTCTACATACATTAAATAACCTTACCAAAACAGTCAACAATACAGTCACCCTTTTTTTATAAATTCCATGCAATACCATCCAAACCTGCTTGCCTTGCCGGCTTTCATCTTCCGCAAAGCTTTTACTACCTCTTCTCTGTTTACCAAATCATTTTCCAAACCCTCTCACTTTGCCAACCACCTCGACCCAAACACCTCTATCTGCTACCTGTCATCAACACATTCAACAAACCTTCAAAATACTCATTCCATTCCTTCTCCACATCACCACTACTTGTTATCACTCCCATTTACGCCCTTCACTGAAGTATTCCCATTTGCTCCCTTGTCTACGACCCCATTTACTCTTTTCCAGAACATCTTTTTATTCTCCCTAAAATTTACTGATAGTCTTCACTCCAACTCTCATTTGCCCTTTTTTTTCACCTCTTGCACTTGTTCTTGACCTCCTGTCTCTTTCTTTTTACTCTCCCACTCAATTGCATTTTATTTCCCAGCAAAAATCGTCCATATGCCTCCTCTATTCTCTTCACTAATACTATTACTTTCTTCATCCCACCACTCACTACCTTTCTTAAAACAGCCCACCCCCACTCTTTCATGCCACAAGCATTTTTGCGCAATCCATCACTGATTCCCTAAAACATCCATTCTCCCCCACTCCCCTTACTTCCATTGTTCTCACCTTTTTCCATTCTTTACACTAGTCTCTCTGATTACTCTTCACACAGGTCTCCTTCCCAAGCTCACTTACTCTCACCACCTTGTCTTCACCCCCAACATTCACTCTTCTTTCTGAAAACCCCATATAATCTTCACCTTAGCCTCCACAAGATAAGATCGACATCCCTCCAGTTGCACCTCTCAGCACATTGACATCCAAAAGTCTCTATTTCCCACGCCTGTCAATTAACACGTATATCCCAATAACGCTCTCTGGCCATTCTCTCCTACTTAATAAGTATTTATGTATATCGCTTTTTAAACCAGGTATTCCAATCATCAGTTCCTTTTTCGCACATAAATCTACAAGCTCTTCACCATTCCATTTTACAAACACTGAACACCCCCATGATACAAATTATTCCTCAACTGCCCACATTACTCACCTTTGATTCAATCACCCATATCACTATAACCGTCTCGTGCATCAAAAAAAGATTTTGTGAAAAAGATTTTGTGTGATCGGGCTAGATCTGAACATGCAGGAGGGTGAAATGGGCAGGAATAGAGTGAATTGGAGCGATGTGGGAATTGTGAGTCAGTTGTTGTTGCTGATGATAAAGCACTGGGTGTGATTCATGTGAGAAACTGCAGAAGCTGGTGAAGCTGCGGTTGGTAAAGTCTGTGTGGAGAAGAAAGTAGATGTTAAGAGTAAATGGGTAATAGAGCAAGGTTATAGGTACAGTAGGGGTGAGGTTCAAGTCAATTTGGGAGGTGAGTTTGAATGGAGAAAAACTGGGGAAGTGAAGTGTTTTAGATATTGAGTGGTTATGGCAGCGGATGGAACCATGGAAGCGGAAGTGGTTCATAGGGTGGGGGAGGAGGGCGAAAATTTTGGGAGCCTTGAAAATGTTTGGAAGTCGGAGAACATTATCTCGGAAAGCAAAAAATGGGTATGTTTGAAGGAATAGTGGTTCCAACAATGTTGTATGGTTGCGAGGCGTGGGCTATGGATAGAGTTGTGCGCAGGAGGATGGATGTGCTGGAAATGAGATGTTTGAGGACAATGTGTGGTGTGAGGTGGTTTGATCGAGTAAGTAACGTAAGGGTAAGAGAGATGTGTGGAAATAAAAAGAGCGTGGTTGAGAGAGCAGAAGAGGGTGTTTTGAAATGGTTTGGGCACATGGAGAGAATGAGTGAGGAAAGATTGACCAAGAGGATATATGTGTCGGAGGTGGAGGGAACGAGGAGAAGAGGGAGACCAAATTGGAGGTGGAAAGATGGAGTGAAAAAGATTTTGTGTGATCGGGGCCTGAACATGCAGGAGGGTGAAAGGAGGGCAAGGAATAGAGTGAATTGGAGCGATGTGGTATACAGGGGTTGACGTGCTGTCAGTGGATTGAATCAAGGCATGTGAAGCGTCTGGGGTAAACCATGGAAAGCTGTGTAGGTATGTATATTTGCGTGTGTGGACGTGTGTATGTACATGTGTATGGGGGGGGGGTTGGGCCATTTCTTTCGTCTGTTTCCTTGCGCTACCTCGCAAACGCGGGAGACAGCGTACAAAGTATTAAAAAAAAAAAACAAAAAAAAAAAAAATATATATATATATATATATAATATATATATATATATATATATTTTATATATATATATATTATATATATATTTTTTTTCTTTACTTGTCGGTCTCCCGCGTTTGCGATGGTAGCGCAGGAAACAGACGAAAGAAATGCCCAACACCCCCAACACATGTATTACATAGTCCACCACACGCAAATATACACACCTACCACAGCTTTCATGGTATTACCCCTGACGTTCACATGCCTTGAATTCAATCCATGACAGCAAGTCAACCCCGGTATTCCAACATCGCTCCAATTCACTCTATTCCTTGCCCTCCTTGCACCCTCTGCCATGTTCAGCCTCCGATCACACAAAAAATCTTTTTTACTCCATCTTTCCACCTCATCAATTTGGTCTACCTATTCTTCCTTGCTCCTCCTCCACTCCGAACATATATCCTCTTGGTCAATCTTTCCTCACTCCCCTCTCCATGTGCCCAAACCCTTCTAAACTCCCTCTTCTGCTCTCTCAACCACGCTTTTTTATTTCCACACATCTTCTTTACCTTACGTTACTCACTCGATCAAACCACCTCACACCACACATTGTTAACATCTCATTTCCGCACATCATCTCTGCGCACAACTTATCATTAGCCCACGCCTCGCAACCATACAAATTGTTGGAACCACTATTCTTCAAACCTACCCATTTTGCTTTCCGAGATAATGTTCTCAACTTCCACACTTCTTCAAGGCTCCCCAGAATTTCGCCCCCTCCCCCACCCTATGATCCAACTTTCCGCTTCCATGGTTCCATCCGTGCCAGATCCCACTCCAGATATCTAAACACTTCACTTCCTCCAGTATTTCTCCATTCAAACTCACCTACCAATTGACTTGACCCTCAACCCTACTGTACCTAATAACCTTGCTCTTATTCACATTTACTCTTCTTCTTCTTCCACACCACTTTTACCAAAATCAGTCACCAGCTTCTGCAGTTTCTCACATGATCATGCCACCAGCGCTGTTATCATCGCGAACAACAAACTGACTCATGAGTATGTGGTACGTGCAGGAAGAGAGGGAAAGTGATTGGTTCTCAGTGTATGTAGGTTTGCGGCAGGGGTATGTGATGTCTCATGGCTGTTTAATTTGTTTATGGATGGGGTTGTTAGGAGGTGAATGCAAGAGTTATGAATGAGGGCAAGTATTGAGTCTGTTTGGGATGAGAGAGCTTGGAAGTGCAGTCAGTTGTTGTTCGCTGATGATACAGCGGCTGTGGCTGATTAATGTGAGAACCTGCAGAGGTGGTGACTGAATTTGGTAAAGTGTGTGAAGAAGAAATTAAGAGTAAATGTGAATAAGTGCAA